>NC_063371.1:15171018-15185239 GCF_021869965.1 Rhincodon typus | reverse complement strand
CCCGAACTCTCCCACTGAACTCCATCCCCCTGTTCCCGAACTCTCCCCCTGAACTCCATCCCCCTGTTCCTGAACTGTCCCGTTGAATCCCGTCCCTCTGTTCCCAAACTGTCCCCCGAACCCTGTCCCCCTGTTCCGGAACTGTTCCGTTGAACCCCGTCACCCTGTTCCGGAACAGTCCAGTTGAACCCCGTCCCCCTGTTCCCGAACTCTCCCACTGAACCCCATCCCCCTGTTCCCGAACTGTCCCGTTGAACCCCATCCCCCTGTTCCCGAACTGTCCCGTTGAACCCCATCCCCCTGTTCCCGAACTCTCCCGTCTGTTCTGCTGTTTTGTTTGTTGTGAGTAGGGTAGTGAATTGATGAACGAGTGGTGTAAAGAGAGGATGGGGACATGTGGTGCAGTGGTAGTGTCCCAAACCCCGGGTCAGAAGGTCTGAGTTCAGGTCCCACCTCAGGATGTGATGCTGTGGAATTGTGTTTTAATGTGTTTAAATATGGGGGTTGGTGGCCGGGGAGCTGAGGGGTGGACTTGGAGCTGTCTTACTAACCACTCTGTGAACTCCATCACGAGGAAAACTTGGCTTGATGGCTAACTTAGCAATATGCTTTAATCAGAGTTAACATTTCATTTCCCATGACCTGTAAAAGTGTTCTTTTTTACTTCCATTTCAATTTCCAACGTCCTATTGTTCTTACTGTCCCATCTTAATTCTGAGGCACCGGCTTGGTTTTACTGTCTCCATGTCGTGTACCTACTGAGTGTGTTCTACCTGAACCATTATCGCTGCTGTAAGTGTGCAGGTTTAATTATTTCTGTCAGGAGCTCATCACTGGGTTATAATGTCGAGCCTGGGTTTTTGTTTTGCAGAGGCAGAGAAGGTAGCTCAAGTGGCTGAGATTAAATTTGCCCAGATGATAATGGAGAAGGAAACGGAGAAGAGGATCTCCGAGATTGAAGGTGAGAGTTTCCTGAATGCAATCAGTCACAGTGCAAGTAGCTCCTCCTGCAGTCATCTCACCCAATGAACCACGTCTCCTCAATGATCCGATATCCTATCGAGCAGATTGTCACCTGTGGAGGCGTCACATCTTCTGAACTCTATAATTCTCATAGTTGGTACATGAGACCTGTGAGCGGTTCCCTCACTGTCCCGGGCCCGAGAAACTCAGCAGGTCTAGCAGCATCTGTGGAGAGAGGGCAGCATTAACGTTTTGAGTCCAGTTCTTCAGAACTGAGTAAATGAGTTGAGCTGCTAATCCCTCAGTGACTTGAAGTCAGTGCCAGTGCAGAAACACGGTTTCAAATATAGGGTTCTGTGTGCTGCCTCCTCCTCCTTCTTCGCACGCCCCCACCCCTCACCCCCCCCCCCCCTCCCCCCCCCCCCCCCCACCCCCGCCATCCCCCTTCCAGACTGTACTCCTGAAGGGCCATGGCACAGGGGCTTGGAGAGAGAGAGAGAGAGAGAGAGAGGGCTGTACATTTGAGTGTGATTGCTAAGAGCTGTTATCAGACGAGATCAATGACATGAGAAGATATAGGGACAAACTGAACCTAATGGCAACGTGCTAACCCCTCTCTCTCTGACAGATGGTATCTTTGTTGCACGGGAGAAGGCTCGAGCAGACGCTGATTTCTACACGGCCCAGCAAGTGGCTGAAGCCAACCGGGTAAGAGATACTTCCAGCCCCAGGGTCAATCTCAATGGAATAAACACAATATACTGTAGATGCACAGCAGGTCAGACAGCGTCCATGCAGAGGAACAGAATTAACTTTGAGCTTGGAAGTAGAATCATTCTGGATTTGTAATGTTTACTCTGCTTCTGCTTTCACGGGTGCGGTCAGACCTGCTGAGCTGCTTCAGCACTTTGTCTTTTGTTTGTTTCAATGGCAGTGGAGCAGGCTGTGTGACAAAGTAACTCCTTAAGGTCAGAGGGGAGTTCTGGTAGCCAGAGATTAAAAAGCACCTGTTCCTCCTATGACACTCCAGACATCATATCCAAAATTATGCCCAAAACAGATCCCTCAATGTACTTGTTTTTTGAAGAAAATTACAGTAGAGTTTACACTTGAGTCAGTGCCAGGTTGCGCTGTTACTTCACCAGGATTGGGCACGGTGGACTGACGACTGGATAGATGTTTCTGCAGGCTAGGTTTGAATGTAATCCTCAGCTGCAGTCTAATGTGTTAGAGATTGTGAGCTGGGCTATCATGCTTGACATGAGATGGTGAGTCTCACTGTCTAGGCCAACATTTATTGGCCATCCCTAATTGCCCAGAGGCAACCACATTGCTGTGGGTCTGGAGTCTGTGAGTCTGTAGGCCAGACCAGATAAGGATGGCAGTTTCCTTCCCTAAAGGACATTAGTGAACCAGATGGATTTCTCTGATAATCAACAATGGTTTCATGGTCATACTTAGATTTGTAATTCCAGATTTTTTTTTTGTATCCAAAACCAACCATCTGCCATGGTGGGAGTTAAATTCGGGTCCCCAGAACATGACCTGGGTCTCTGGGTTAATAGTCAAGCAATAACACCACCAGGCCATCGCTCCCCAGAGAAATTAAAATTAGTAAGGTTCTTGCTTCTCAGTTTTTCCCTTTCTCAATGTGCTGTCCCTGCTCCAATGAGAACCTGCCCAAGTTTACATAATCATAGAATGTTAAAGAGGAGGCTATTCGACCCATCGTGTCTGTACCAGCTCTGAAAGAGCTACCCAACTAGTCCTATTGTCCAGCCCTATCTCTGTAGCCTTCTCAATTCATCATGGAGTCCTAGATCTGTACAGCACAGAAACAGGCCCTTCAGTCCAACTTGTCCGTGCCGACCAGGTATCCTAAATTAATCCAGTCCCATTTGCCAGCATTTGGCCCATATCCCTCTAAACCCTTCCTATTCATATATCCACCCAGATGCCGTTTAAATGTTGTAATTGCACCAGCCTCCTCCACTTCCTCTGGCAGCTCATTGCGTATACTCATCACCATCTGCGTGAAAAAGTTGCCCCTCAGGTCCCTTTTAAATGTTGCCCCTCTCACATTAAACCTATGCCCTCTAATTTTGGACTCCCCTCTGCTATGCATCCTATCCATGCCCCTCATGATTTTATAAACTTCTGTAAGGTCCCCCCTCAGCCTCTGACGTTCCAGAGAAAATAGCCCCAGGCTTTTCAGCCTCTCCCCGTAGCCAGACCATTCTGACCCTGGCAACACCCACATTCAAATATATATCGCTCATGTTTCAATTCTTCCATTGGTACCTTTTTTCAAATCGTCTCAAGAGCTACAGTAACCTTGGACCAGATCAATCCATTTCAGACCGTTTCAAAAATTAGTGTAGCGTTTGGCAAATTCCAAGCATGTGAGAGGTGCTGTAGGAATCTGTGGTCTTTCTTGTAAGTGCCACCTTTTCATCTGATGTGTTCGTTTCAATTTGCTGACCAAGCCCCATCTCACATTTTTGCACCCTTGCAGCTGAAGCTGAGCCCTGAATATCTGCAGCTTCTGAAATATCGAGCAATTGCTTCCAACAGCAAAATCTACTTCGGGAAGGACATCCCCAAGATGTTTGTGGACTTGAGTGCCTTTACACCTGGAGCAGTGAGCAAAACATCAGAGGAAGTGAACACAGCGCCTGAGATTGACAGCATGCTGAAGGAGTTTGAAGGCAGGCTATAACAATGTGAATGGATTGGTGGTACAGCAAGGTAGAAATCACTGTGAGCTAGCTCAAATAGCATTGTGCTGCTTGAAAAAAGGATGTGGTCCACACTCTTTCTTTTGTTTCCAACTCATTCTGTCCCTTGGCCAGAGCCCCTTTGATTGGGTTTCCCTGCACTCAGACTACGACCTGTCCATCTGCTGTTTGAAATGTACATCACTCACCAAGAAGTTGCATCGTGACTCGAGATGATGCAACTCAGTCAAGTCCATCCAGGAATGCACCTTGTCCCGTGCAACGTATTACAGCAGAACTGCAGCTGCTGCCAGAACTGTGAACAAGTGTCTCTTGCCTCGCATTCTGTTAATGGTTTTGGGAACTACGCTCATGTGTGTGAAAGAGAGAGAGCGAGAGAGAGAATGGGGTGACATGATATTCGATATGTGGACTGGTGAAAGGATACAGATAGCATTAGCACCAGGTCAAATGAGGCATAGTGTCTGTCACCTGGCATTATTTTCCTGAGAGTGTCTGGTCTATAGCAAGGACTTTGATCCATCAGCCTGGTTTTCCAAATGTATTTGTGAACATTCCCTTACTCCCCTATCAAACACTAAATATTGGACACACACACATATTCCAGCTTCAGGGACAAACACCTTTGCACTGTGTTCTCTGGGTCCAACAGATGATTGCACCAATGATCTAATGATTTTGAAGGGTTCACTGAATGTTAACTGCTCTGTTTAGCCCAGTTTCTGTTTAAACAGCAATCAATCGTCGACTATTTGCTGTTTCATGCTATAAGTTGCTTTGTCTAACTCTTGGCTCCCCTAGTGTTTAAACCAGACACCCTGACCCCTTCCTTTATGTCTGCAGCGGTGGGTAATCATCTGAAACCTTTAAAGATGTGGTACCTGAGGTAAACACAGAGTTTATGGGAATCTAAACCCACTTATCCTGTAAAGCGGGTTAACCCTACAGTTCCCTTTAGCCTTGACCATTTGATTTCAAATCCAATATACCTCACCAAATAGGGCTTAGTGAATGTAGCTGACCTTGAGTGGGAGACTGTCCTTCACTCCTCACGATGGATAGAGGAGTAAATTGAAGAAGCCCTTGTTTGTTTCACATGCCTGCTGCTGGTCTACATGTGACTTGAGATAAAATGAATTCGATTTTGTGACGAGGGTGGAAGGAGCTGTTCTTTTCCTTTAGGGAGCAACTGGTAGTCCTCAATTTGACTTTCTGTCTGATTGTGTCGGTAAATCATTGGCACAAGAGTCTGTTTTGATAGCAAGGGAACTGCAAATGGATCTGCATGTCCTGACTCAGAAACCTTGAGGAGTCACATTCCCCTCGGCACTCTCTGGCTCTTGTACGCTTACGTGTTGCTGCTGTACACAGGCCTGATTCTGCTTTCAGTATCACGTGGGTCAGATGGTGCTTAGAGTCCCTAGGAACACAGAGATTATGAGGTGCAGCCATCATTTCTCAACTGGATCGAGAAAGGTGAAATCCCTGTGGTTGATAGTTTGAGACTGCATATTCAACGTGTGTGTTTGTGTGTCTGTGTGTTTGTGTGTCTGTGTGTGTGAGAGAGAGAGAGAGAGAGATCCACCCTGCCCAGCTTCCCTCTGACGCGGTCCGAGCCCTCTGCTGACTCAGACAGTTTACTGATTTGTGCCCTCGTTCTTTGTCCCATAACATTGCCCCATATCCACACTCCCTCCTGCGCTTTCTGTTCCCAGTTTTTGGTTTCTCACAACTCAGTAAATTGGGTGATTTGCCTGGGTTTAATCACAGCAGTGTAGTTATCAGAGGGAAAATGAGAAGGTTTAAGAGCAGCCTTTATGATGGAGGCCTATACAAGCCAAACTGAATCCATGTGGTTCAATTCCAAGGGGAAAGTATGTACAATGTCGTAATCTTCAAAGCGTATCGAGATGGCTACAAAATTGTTTTCTTACTGTTAGACAGATGAATATGAAATTGATATCTTTGTGTTTTTAGAATGTGAAGAGCAAATACTAGGAAGGTACATGCAGCACTTTGGGTTGTGATCTCGAGGATGGTCTTTGTAATCATTGACTTCATATAACGGCCACAGAGCTCAACACCTCAACCTAGCAAGTGAAACTGAATCTGTTGATTAGACAGTTCAACTCCCTGATCAGGAAATATTGATTGATTTTCTGTTTTAAAATTCCCACATTATTTATTACAATGGGAACCACCTATGTAAACATGTCACATTGTAATTACACCCTCGCACCAGTAGAGGCATTGCAGTGTCTCCATTGGCAGGAAGATAATATCATGTTGTGACATGCTTCCAAAGGCAACTGCTATGATAAATAGGAATGAGAATTAGGATTCTCTAAAGAAGTAACTGAAAAACAGGAATTGTGTCTGTCTGGATATGTTCAGACAGTTATTTCCCAACTGCCCCACAGCCATCCTGTAAAACTGCTTCATTTGAAATGCTGTTTTTTTTTCAGAGAATGTGAAAGGATCTCTATGGGTGGAGAGCCACCAAGCTTGTCTCAAACTGACTACAGATTGCTGAGAGAAGCTGATACATTGCTGTTAGCCTGTATTGTTGCAGACCATGTGTGAGTGCTGTTCTCAGAGGAAGTCCTGAGGAATTGGGAGGATCTCCCACATCCTGTCTATTTAAGAACATCAGCCTTTGGTTCAAAATTGATGCCGCCTTCCAGTCCTGTTTCTTATCAGCCCCTGGGGTGACTAACGGTGGGATTGAAATTGAGAAAATTAGACCAATGCTGTGTTTCCAAAACATTATCTTTATCCCTGAAGGAAAGTTCTGAGCAGAATTCTTTGAGTGCAATGGGTTGGTGAAGACCATGAGACTGGGGTAGTGCAGAAAGTGTGATTTTTTTTTTAGAGCCCACACTAGTTTGCTCAAAAAAGATAATTGAATGTGATCTGAGGTGTGTGTGTGTTTTTGTTAAATGAGTGCAATGTCTCCAGGTAGAGCTCTTGCCCACTGTGATTTTATTTGTTAATTATTCCTTGTGTGCATTTGAAATGTTGAATTTTTGGGGGAATTATTTTTTTGTAAAACTTGATCTGTTAACTTTTCAGTGTCCTGATAACCCCAATAAAAAAGTGATGCCTCAATGCTGCTGACTCAGGGGATAAATCTCCAGGAAGTGCTGTGGGGAAATGGCCTTTGAGGCTTGGGCCTGAGAAGTTAAAGTGCATCCTTTCCACACCCAGTGATGTCTGTTGCACTGAATTGATGGCTTTTCACTCACCCATCCTTAACATTTTCACTACCCAGGGGCACCGTTTCTGACCGGGGTTATATACGTAAGTAATATTCTACAAGGCAATTTAGCATGGCCAATCCACCTAACCTGCACATCTTTGGACTGTGGGAGGAAACCGGAGGACCTGGAGGAAACCCACGCAGACACGGGGAGAACGTGCAAACTCCACACAGACAGTTGCCCGAGGGTGGAATCGAACCCGGGTCTCTGGTGCTGTGAGCCACTGTGCTACCCAGAAAGAAAGTTCACCAGTCCTGTCTGACTGAAATCAACACATACCAGACAAAGACATTAAGGTGCAACATTTGAAATAAGATTACAATAGTGGCCAGAGTGCAAATGTTTCTGGCCTGGCAGATGCTACTTGAGGTGGTGATGAGTTGTTGACCTGACTATGTGATAATGGTTGCTGCTGTGCTGTTTGGGAGCAATGAGTTGAAGATGTTGCTGCCTGTTTTTCAAATCAGGATGTTGTGTGGGTTGGTGGTGTAGTTCCTAACCTTGTCCTTTTAGGTTGTTGTGGTTCAGAGGTGCTGTGAAAGAAGTGAGCTCTGTGAATAGTACACAGTGGCAATCAACCAATCAAGGTTCTAATCAAGATTTACCTCTCAACCAGCACTGAGGAAAAATCAGATCATTTGTTCGTTGATTTCATTGCTATTTGTGGGAGCCTGCTGTGTGCTGTATATCCTGATATCACAGTGACAACACTGTAAAATTACTTATCTGGCTGCAATGTACTATGGGACAATGGAGGGGCAAAGTAAAGCAGTTTGTAAAGTACTTTGAAATGTCCTAAGGTTGCAAAAGGTGCTATATAAATGCGCATCACTTTTGTTTTTGTTATCAGGTGGATAGGAAAGTGTTCTTTTGATTTTTTTTTTCCGTTTTAGGTGAGTGATTTTAGTTGTAAGATGTTCCATTTTTCCACCTCTCTGTGAGCTGAGAACTTTCAAAGCAAGTTACTATAGTACTGGTGGTGGGATCATCTTCCTGAGACTTTGTTAAAGGACTTTCCTTTGGCTTCTGTTTAATCGACAAGAAACTTATAATGGTCACCGTGGAAATTCCAACTGATTCCATCATGCTTATTTGCTCATGACCATCATAATGATCGGAGGCTGCAAAGCTGAAACCAGACTTGATGTAGTGCTTTCTAACCTAAGGAAATACTCGATGGAGCCATCAGCAGCTTTGATATCCCTCAGTCTATTTGAGATGTGGACATGACAGGATTAACCATCAAATAGGAGGGACTGATTCTGTCTTTTAGTTAGTATACACATGACCTGTGTCTCAACTTCACTTTGTGCAGTTTGCTTCAAATCTCTTAACTGACCAGACACACACAATCTCTCATTTTGATCTGTCATCCAGTTGTCAATGGGATAAAGTGTTCCAGGTTCCCATTGCTCTTTGTATGTAAGGAATGCTTCCCGATTTCCACTGACCTATTTGCAAAGCCTGCATGGAAAGTGCAGCAGGGTAGCAGTAAGCTGCTATTTTTCATGTCTCACAAACCAAGAGAGGTCTTTAATTTGCTTTGAGTTCACACTAAGATCCACAATCACTGAACCCATAAGTACAGGGGTGGTGCCTCAGTGGTTAGCACTGCTGCCTCACAGCACCAGTGACCCAGACTTGATTCCACTCTCGGGCGACTGTCTGTGTGGAGTTTGCATGTTCTCCCCGTGTCTGCGTGGGTTTCCTCTGGATGCTCCGGTTTCCTCCCACAGTCCAAAGATGTGCAGGTTAGGTTGGATTGGCCATGTTAAGAATTGCCCTATAGTGTCCTGGAGTGTGCAGGTTAGATGGGTTAGCCATGGTTTAAACCAAAATCCCATGTGGGATTATGGGGATGGGGTGGTTGGTGCAGACCCAATGGGCTGAATGGCCTTTTTCTGCACTGGAGGGATTCTATGATTCTCTGAACATGACCAATTTAACCCTGGCTGATTGAACAAGATCAGTGTCTGGGCAGCCCCTTGTAAATCTCTCAAGTTTGTTTTGGCATTACTGTGTCTGGGGATTCCCTCACATTAAAATAAGAAAGTGTCTTTTGGGTTTGAGAATTGTTGGGTCTGAAGTTTTCACAATGAAGTGCACACAAGGCCACCGGGAAAGGTTAATTTTAAACTTTGCTGGTCGAACATTGAACACTATACAAGCAGTCATTCTGCACTGCTTCCAACTGTGTGCACAACCTGAATTTGCTGAACTGCCTGCCCAGGGCTCGCATTCTCACAGTTTTCCATTCACTCCCACCCCCGTCAGCTTCCTCCAATCAGTTCATCAAGCCCCAGGGTGCTTACCATTTTGGTGACTAGCCCCTACTCTTTCGAGAACTTTCTGTCCATTGGTTTTCCACACGTGCCCAGTCTTTTACTCCTTCCTGGCTTCCCCTCCCTCACTTGACACACTTACACACACACGCACACACGCACACTGCATTTTAATTTATGTAATATCCATTCAGCTGCAGACATTTTGATTCTGCAGACAGAATCATGATTTCTCCCAGTGTCTTACAGATAGCATCATGAAGTTGGGAAAGAACTTGCCTTCAATATGGTGTCTTTCACAATTTCAGAATATCCTGCATTGCTTCATGGTGAAGTTGAGAACTTCCATTCTTTGTTGCAATCAGCCAAGGAGTGATGTGGACTCAGTTTATATGGGAATAAGGATTGAACGCAGAAGTTACTCGGGGGAGTGTTGTGCAAATCCCACACTGAGGGTGGAGGATGAAGGAAGAAATGATAAGTGCTTTTGAGAAAAGACACAGTGATAATCGTGGGAAATTTAAATTGACATCTGAACTTGTGAAGTCACATGGGCAAAGATATCGTAGATGAGGAGAATATTTCAGGATGGTTCCTTGGAACAAGACGTTCTGGAGCTGAGCAGTGAACAGGCTGTACTAGACCTGATGTTAGGAATGAAATAGAATTAATGAATGATCTCAATGTGACAGGAGTGGGTCTGAGACTATTCTTTTAAACTTAAGCAAGGGCAATTGTGAGGGCATGAAAGCAGACCTTGCTAAAATTAACTGGTAAATGAGGTTAAAGGATAGGTCAATATTTAAGAAAAAATTTCAGAACTCTTAGAATAAATACAATCCAACATCATCTATGGTGTAACTAGAAATGACAAAGATAGTATCAAACTAACAGAATAAAACATGTCATTGTATAACAACAGCTGGCAGGTCAGAACATTAGACAGAATATGAAAACACAACATATGTCCAAAAAATTAGTGAAGGAAAAATTTGAGTACAAGAGGGAAAAAAAACAGAAATTAAGAGTTTCTATAAATTTGTTAAAAGAGCAAAGTAGGTGAACATTGGTCACACAGAAAGTGAGACTCGAACATTAGTAAGGGAAAATAAAGAAATGGCAGATGAATTGAACAGATATTTACATTAGTCATCACTGTAGAGGATACAAGTAACATCCCCGAAACAGTGAGAAATCAGGAAGTGGGAAAGAGGGAGGGTCTCAGGAAATTACAATTAGCAGAGAAATTGTACTGAGTAAATGTTTGGAGCTTTGGCCTGTCTGGGCCAGGATCGTGATTGACTGTATTTAGAGTCTTAAAAGAAGTGGCTGGTGAGATAGTTGATGTGTTAGTTTTAATTTTCCAAAACTCCCTTGATTTGGAGATGATCGCATTAGATAGTGTGAAATCACCTGTTTTGGCAGGAAGAATAAATTGTAGAGATCTGAGATGCTGAAGGAGCTGGGTGATTGTGTGCATATATTGTAAAATGTCAGTCCGAAGGTGCGGCAAGTAATTAGGAAAGCTCATAAATGTTATTTATAACAAGGGGAATTGAATTGGAAAGTTGGAGCTGATGCCTCAGTTATACAGAGCACTGGTGAGACCACATCTGGAGTACTGTACAAGGTAGTGGTCTCCTGACATGAGGAAGGATGTGAATGTCTTAGACACAGCTCAGAGAAGTTTGACCAAACTGAGACCTGGAATGGATGAGTTGTCTCATGAGGAAAGAGCAGACAGGCTGCGCTTGTATCCCCTGGAGGTGAGAAGAGTAAGAGGTAACTTGATTGAAACATACAATTTTGACAGGGTGGATGTGACAAGGATGTTTCTCTTATTCTCTTGGTTTCTTTAGGGCTAAAGGGTCTTGGATTACAAATTGGTGTTTGCACATTTAAACTAGAAGACGATTTTCTTTTCCTTCAGAGGGTGGTGAATTTTTGGATCACTTGCTGAAAAGATGAGGGAAGCACACAGACTCAGCAGTGTTTACAGCACAAGAAAAGGCCATTCAGCTGATCGCACTGTGAACACGACGAAGGCAGAGATAGAAACATTCCTGTAAAGCAGGGGATAAAATGTTACCAGGGCAATGTCAGAATGTGGGATTGAGGTGACATACAGATCAGCCATGATCTTATTGAAGGGTGGAGTGGCTCGAAGGTCTGAACTTGTATGTTTCCAAAAGACTAATGGAGAAAGACAGAGAGAGGCTGATAGATTGACAGAGAGACAGAGACTGAGCAAGAAAGAAACTAGTTAGGAATGACAGAGAGAGAGAGCAAGAGTTGAACCAGGCTCTATCTCCTCATATCACCTTGTTATTTTTGAGATTGTGGTCTGTACTTTGTGGCTATAGTGTGTTACAGAACACTCCCAAAATACTTCATTGGCTCTGACATCTTTTGAGATGTCCTGTGGCTGTGAAAGCTGCCATGGAAATGCAGTCTTTTCCTTGCTACAGGACAGGCTGATGACAGACAGTGGAATGGGGAGAGGAAGAGCAACAAAGGTGCAAGACTTTACCCTGTGCTGAAACTGAGCAGGGTGGAGCAGCAGTGAGAAACTAATTGACCAGAATGCTGGCCCCACAATGCTACTGATTGTGCAGGGTCCCTGTGGCTGTTGTTCCCAATGCACTTGATGTTTGATGGCTTCCCAAGTTACGCCTTGCCCTGAGTGCTGGCAATGTCTGAGACCTCACTGATGGATCCAGGTTCCAGCCACGGCTATCCCCTTATTCCTGCCCATCAGCTCGGACAGGGACTTTTAATGATTAAGGATTGTGAGAGCTGTCAGTCCTTTCTGATTTCTACTTAGCTCATTCACCCCAGGTGGTGTTGCCAACTTTGACTGAAAGTATTCCTGAAAATATTGACTGACAATAACTTGCTGTTTAACCCTCAATGATTTTTCTGCTTTGCCAGCTGTGGTTTTCAGGAACTTTGTCTATCATTCTTGAAGCCTGCAAAGAATTGACTGTCACCATGTGCAGCTGGAAGGGGAACCAGCTATAACAGAGATCTCCTTCACCAAGGAGGCAGTGTGGAGAATGCTCATCAGCTCAAGTTCTGGGAAACTGAGCCAAGCAGCTGGACCTTGTGGCCATGAGGCTCTCGTTGCCCATGAGGATGTGCCCATTCAAACCAAATTCGCTGGCTGAGTCCCGAACTAGCATCTTTCTCAAATCACTGCTCTGCCCCCATGTTAAGGACACAGTTAACCTGAGCTGGTCAGGGCTACAGCAATCTGTGCTGGCCAAACAAGGCCCCTCCATTTGTAGGCAGTTTGCCATGACCTCCTCAAGAGCTGTTAGGGAGGGACAATGCTCGACTCTGACTGGCAGGAGCTCACTGCCCAGGAACAGATGAAAAAAGCCCCTCTTTGTTCCACCTTTGCAACATTGCCTGCCTTTACCCTCACATCAGTTTCTGCTAAATTCCTCAGCCTGTTACCCACTCTACCCGCTTTGTTAGCACAGGCCATTGGTAAGGCTTTGCTGCTTGAATCCTAACTCTTAAGTTTAATTCATGATCTGTAGCCTACATTGTCTTCTGGTTAAAATTCAGATCTTGCTGCAGTCTTCCGCTACCTTTCTTTCTCATTTCGCCCAGCCCCACAACTCTGTGAAATCTGTGCACTGCTGTCGTTCTGGCTGCTTAAGTATCCCTTGTGTTCATCGTGCTACGCTGTGTAATGCCACCCCCCCCACCGACCTTTGAGTCTTGGTTTCTTTCCCAATTTAATTCTCTGTGAAGCCTCCATTTTTCACCAAGCTTCTGTCTGTGGCTTGGTGTCCAAGAATATTTTTGTGTCAGGTCAGCCCTGGTCTCAGTGAATGGCAGAACAGTCTCAGTGGCTGAAATGGCCTCGTACTTCATTTCTCCTTTATTCACTCATGGAATGAGGGCATTGGCTGGCTAGGCCAGCATTTATTGCCCATCCCTAATCGCCCAGAGGGTAGTTAAGAGTCATGTGTCAGCCAGACCAGGTAAAGATGGCAGTTTCCTTCCCTAAAGGACACGAGTGAACCAGATGGGATTTTCCTGACAATTCGACAATGGATTCATGGTCTCATGAGATTCTTACTTCCGGGATTCGAACCCAGGTCCCCAGAACATGAGCTGAGTTTCTGGATTAATAATCCTGTGATAATACCACTAGGCCATTGCCTCCACAGGGACACACTTCACTTATGTCTTAGCTATTAATTGTTTTATATCTCAGTAAACTTTTACTTTTCACAGTCAACAAGAATTTGGATGTTTTAATGAAACCCATTTTCACTTGAAACACAGTTGAGTCTCTGCTCTGAATTTAAAAATGTGTGTTAAAGCTCTGTGTGTTTCTGGCTGGGCCCAGTGTTTATTGCCCAGTCCCCAGTTGCCCCTTGAGAAGGTGGTGGTGGGCTGCCTTCTTGAACCGTTGCAGTCCATGTGCTGAAGGTTGACCCACAATGGCCTCAGGCAGGGAATTCCAGAATTTTGACCAAATGACAGCGAAGGAACAGTGATCTGTTTCCAAGTCAGGATGGAGGGCAACTTTCGGGTGGTGCTGTGATCCCACACTGTTCACAACAGCAATGTGAAAATGAAGAGATGCTGTGTTTCTCGTGATGTTGGGCTTGATGTCCATTCGAGAGGGTAGATAAAAACTCAGCCTTCTCCTTTGAACTGAGCGCTGCTGAGAGCAGCAATCCCTGTGCCAGCATGGAGATTTTTGTGCTTGGCTCCATGGTGACATTCAAACCCTGATTCAGACTTGAAAGTGACACCCAGTGCTGACATTTCAAGCAAAAAAAAAGTAGCTGTAAGGGGTAGTATGAACTGCAGATGCTCGAGAATCTGAGATAACAAGGTGTAGAGCTGGATGAACACAGCAGACCAAGCAGCATCAGAGGAGCAGGAAGGCTGACGTTTCGGGCCTCGACCCTTCTTCAGAAAATGGCTTCGCAGTGGGGTTAAAATTGTTTCA
>NC_063371.1:15133767-15141018 GCF_021869965.1 Rhincodon typus | reverse complement strand
TACTGACTGTATCCCTACTGATGTTAATCCCTCTCCCTCACACTGTCTCACAGTAGCCCCTCTCTCCCCCAGCACCCTGTGTCACTGACTCTATCCCACTGATGTTAATCCCTCTCCCTCACACTGTCACTCAGTAACCCCTCTCCCCCCAGCGCCCTGTGTTACTGACTGTATCCCTGCTGATGTTAGTCCCTCCACCGCCCCCCACCCCACTACAGCCCTGTGTTACTGACTGTATTCCTACTGATGCTACTTTATTAGTCTCCTTTCACATCCAATATGAAAGGATTCATTGAGTTGGGGATCAGCTGCCAGATAGTTCTCTTACACCTTTCTAGTTGTCCAGAGTGCTAGTGTTCTCTTTTGTCCCATTATGGGATGGAGTTGGGGAAAGTTGGCCTGGTGATTTTGGTAGTAGTAGAATTGAATTGAAGAGAGCCTGTGTGGTAGCCTGAGGTCTCGGATTTACTTTGTCTTAGTGTATAAACCTGACAGTGAGCGAACTGGGTTTGTCGGGACAGGAAGTGACAGTCTGGAGGGCCACATGGAAATGAGGAACATGTCCTCAGACCCCAGCGGGATGTAACATGTCAGAGCCTTTTCTCCACTCAATGTTGTTTTCAGGAAAGGACCTGAATGGAAAAGCACTGCGGGGTGAGATCACGCTTAGTTTAGGTTCTAATGCTGGTGTGTCATCGTGGAGACTGGAGGAGCTGGAAATGTTCTTCTTTGAGTCATGAGATTTCTCCAGCTCTTCAAAATGATGAATGGATCGATAAGATCGGAGAAAATCCCAGCACGACTCGGTGGACACACATGTCCGATCGTTGGCAGGGAAGCGGGGCTGGGGGGTGGTGATGAGGGAGCAGTTTCTTTGCAGAGTGGATGTTGTGATCTGGGATGAAGTGTCTGAACGGGTGGTGGAAGCACATTTATAGTGATGTTAGATCATTAATGGGAGGCAAATCATTTCCAGAGACATAGGAAAAAGATGAACTATGTAGGACACATTGGATCGCTGTATAAAGACCTGCCACAGGGACAATGGGCAGTGGCTTCCTTCTCTGCTTTACATGATTTGCTCAATGGATTGCAAATGCTGCAAGGCTATCGGGGAATATTCCTTACAGAAACAAAGACTTGTATTGATATTGAATTTTCCATGAGCTCGGGATCTCCTGCAGTGTGATTCTCCCTCAGTAGGACCCTGGGATTCTCTGCTAAAACGTCAGCTTTTGACTCAGAGGAGAGGTGGGGTGTGGATGGGGGTGTGGGGTGGGTGATGGGTGGGGGTGTGGGGTGGTGGTGACCGTATGAGCAGGACACAGCACATTAATTGAGTAGAGCTTCACATAGATCCAAGCCTTAACTGTACTTCATTCTGTTTGTCAGAAAGGAACTAGTTTAATACTTTCAGATCTGATACCATGGCTGTGTTATAAGGCTAATGTATATTTTAGTATTACTTATTTTAGAGTTTGGATTTTGAACTTGCAGTGTGTGGGTTTTAGAGGGGCCTAAAGAAGGGTCCCGAGCCGAAACGTCGACTTTCCGGCTCCTCTGATGCTGCCTGGCCTGCTGTGTTCCTCCAGCTCCACACTGTGTTGTCTCTGACTCTAGTATTGGCAGTTCTTGCTATCTCTGGCATGTGGGTTTTGGTCTGTGTGTATGAGTGAAGGGTTTGATGATGGAATTGTTAGTATGTTTGGAGCTTCAGTTTTCCAAACTTACTGTTAGAGAGAGCCCGTGTTCCTGGAGTGTGAATGGGAACTTGTTTCCATGGGGAGAGCTTTACAAGAGGACAGTGTAAGACCAGGAGTCTGCTTTCAGTTGGAAAGATCAGTGATTGATTTTTCTTTGCTCGGGGGAAACACCCCAAGTTTGGAAAGTTTGTGTTTTCAGTTTACAGAAGTCCTGGCTGAAGGATGTATGAAATCTTTTCTCCTCAGAAAGGAGTTTGTTCAGAAAATGTTAGGAAATTGGTTCCCTCAGAGTAAGGGATGTTGGTGTGAAAATTCCAGACCAGAAGTGTTTGGTTAGAACCTGGAAGGGGTATTTGAAGCTCAGAAAGTCTAAGCTTAGTTGTGTGAATAATAACGGAAGAGGCTCTCAGAATTTCAACATCAAGAATTGAAAGCAACAGGTTAGTCAACCATATAGAGTCATAGAGATGTACAGTACGGAAACAGACCCCTTGGTCCAACTCCATGCCGACCAGATATTCTAAATTAATATAGTCCCATTTACCAGCATTTGGCCCATACCCCTCTAAATCCTTCCCATTCATATACCCATCCGATGCCTTTTTAATGTTGTAATTATACCAGCCTCCACTACTTACCCTGGCAGCTTGTTTCAAAGAGGCATCACCCTCTGTGTGAAAAAGTTGCCCTTTAGATCCCTTTTAAATCTTTCCCCTTTCACCTCAAACCTGTGCCCTGCAGTTTTTGACTCCATCATGCTCGGGAAAAGACCTTGTCTATTCACCCTATCCATGCCCCTCATGATTTTATAAACCTCTATAAGGTCACACCTCAGCCTCTGACGTGCCAGGGAAAATAGCCCCAGCCTATTCAGCCTCTCCCTATAGCTCAAACCCCCCCAACCCTGACAACACCTTTGTAAATCTTTTCTGAACCCTTTCAAGTTTAACAACATCCTTCCTAAACCAGGGAGACCAGAATTGTATGCAGTATTCCAAAAGTGACCTAAACAATGTCCTGTACAGCCTCAACATGACCTCCCAACTCTCATACTCAATGCACTGACCAATAAAGGCAAGCATACCAAACGCCACCTTCACTATCCTGTCTTCCTGGGACTCCTCCTTAAAGGAACTGCGAACCTGCATTCCAAGGTCTCTCTGTTCAGCAACATTCCCCAGGACCTTACCATTAAGTGTACAAGTCCTGCCCTGGTTGGCCTTTCCAAAATGCAGCACCTCACATTTATCTAAATTAAACTCTATCTGCCACCCCTCAGTTATACTCTGAGGTAACCTTTGCTGCCCACCATACCTCCAATGTTGGTGTCATCTGCAAACTTAGTAACCGTACCTCCTATGTTCACATCCAAATCATTTATATAAATGACGAAAAGCAGTGCACCTAGCTCTGATCCTTGTGGTACATCACTGGCCACAGGCGTCCAGTCTGAAAAGCAACCCTCTACCACCACCTTCTGTCTTCTACCTTTGAGCCAATTTTTATCCAAATGACTAGATCTCCCTGTATTCCATGTGATATAACCTTGCTAACCAGTCTACCATGCAGAACCTAGTCGAACACTTTACTGAAGTCCGTATAGACAAAATCCACCGCTCTGCCCTCATCAGTCCTCTTCGTTACTTCTTCAAAAAACTCAATCAAGTTATTGAGACATGATTTCCCACGCACAGTCGTGTTGACTATCCCGAATCAGTCCTTACCTTTCCAAATAAATTGAAACCCCATCCCTCAGGATTCCCTCCAACAATGTGCCCACCACCGATGTCAGGCTGACCGGTCTATAGTTCCCTGGCTTTTCCTTACCACCTTTCTGAAATAGTGGCACCATGTTAACCAACCTCCAGTCTTCTGGCACCTCACATGTGGCTATCGATGATAGAAATATCCGAGCAAGGGGCCCAGCAATCTCTTCCCTAGTTTCCCACAGAGTTCTAGGAAACATTTGACCAGGTCCTGGGGATTTATTCCACCTTTATGTATTTTAAGACATCTAGCACCACCACCTCTGTAATATGGACATTTTTCAAGATGTCATTGTTTATTTTGCAATGTTCCATATCCTCCTCCTCAGTAAACACTGATGCAAAATACTCATTCAGAATCTTCCCCAACTCCTGCAGTTTCACACATAGGCAGCCTTGCTGATCTTGAAGGGGCCCTCATTGTCCTCAATGTGTTTGGAGAATCCCTTTGGATTCTCCTTAATCCTATTTGCTAAATCTATCTCATGTCCCCTCTTTGCCTGCCTGATTTCCTTCTTAAGTATACTCCTACTGCCTTGCTGGTCTTCTAGGGATTCATTTGATTCCTGCTTCTGTATCTGGCACACGCTTCCTACTTTTTCTTGACCAAAGCCTTAATTTCTCTAGTCATCCAACGTTCCCTATACCTACCAGCCTTGTCCTTCATCCTAACAGGACCATATGTCTCTGTACTCTTGTTATCTTGTTTATTAAGGCTTCCTATTTTCCAGCCATCCCTATACCTGCGAACATCCGTCCCCCAATAAACTTTTGAAAGGTCTTACACCGTGAAAATTGACCTTCCTCCAATTTAGAACTTTCACTTTTCGATCCGGCCCATCCTTTTCCATCACTATTTTGAAACTAATAGAATTATAGCCACTGGCCCCAAAGTGCTCCCCTACTGACATCTCAGTCACTCTCCCTGCCTTATTTCCCAAGAGTTGGTCAGGTTTTGTTCCTCCTCTAGTAGGTACATCCACATACTGAATCAGAAAATTTTCCTGTACACACTTAACAAATTCCTCTCCATCAATGCCCTTAACGCTGTGGCAATCCCAGTCTATGTTTGGGAAGTTAAAATCCCTTACCATAACTATTGTACTATCCTTACAGATAACTGAGATCTTCTTACAAATTTGTTTCTCAATTTCCCATTGACTACTGGGGAGTTGTATAGTACATAGATGTGATAGAGAAGGGAATTCTCTCTGGTGTTCGAGGACTGTTAAAGGAGTGTCATTGCGACGGATGGTATCTGTACTTTTATGTTGTGTTTCAAAATCTTTCAAGCTGTGGTGCACAGATAGCTTTGTTTCTTCCATTTTATCATCTTTTGTGGAGTAAGCTTCTGTTTCATTGGTAAAACTGTATTTGCAGTGTTTGCATGTTTGTGTTTCAGTGAGATCCCATCTTGTTAAATAAAATCAATTGTTATCAGACTTTGCACAGTAATAACTTCAGTCGGGATCCTAACATTGGCAAACAATCCAGAATAGACATCTGACATTGTTGACAGAACAGGGACCTGAACTGATGTGCCTCCGCGGACACCCACAGTGTATTGGGATCAAAGATGTGAGCACAGATCAAAGATAAAACACAGACTGTGAGACTGCATTGACACCTGTTGGATGATAAGACATTGCATGAAGTCTATGTTTCTGCATGTGGAGTACAGACTGAGGGTAGGCCTTAGATGGAGTGAATTTGAAGTCCATTGTGTCTCAGCGGTTAGTACTGCTGCCTCACAGCGCCAGGGACCTGGGTTCGATCTCACCCTCGGGCGACTGTCTGTGTGAAGTTTGCACATTCTCCCCGTGTCTGCGTGGGTTTCCTCCGGGTGCTCTGGTTTCCTCCCACAGTCCAAAGATGTGCAGGTTAGGGTGGATTGGCCATGCTAAATTGCACATAGTGTCCAGGGATGTGCAGGCTGGGTAGATTGGCCATGTGAAATTGGAGAGGTTGGGGAATGAATCTGGATGGGATGCTCTTTGAAGGGTTGGTGTGGACTCGATAGGCTGAATAGCCTGCTTCCACACTGTAGGGATTCAATGGCACTCTGGTGATGATTTTGTGAGGAATTCAGGAAGAATGTCTTCCCTCAGAGAGCGGTAAGAATGTGGAACTCTCTGTCAAAGGGAGAGGTGGAGAGGAAGAGGAGAAATGAATCCCAAGGGAAGTTTGACAAACAACTGAGGGAAGAACAAGAAGAACGATTTGTCCAATAAGCTGAGGTGAAGAGGTTTGGGAAAAGGTTGATAAGGCAGACACTGGCACAGACCTATCAGCTGAAATGGTTTGTTTCTGGGCTGCAGATTTTATGTAAGGCCAGGACCATTCCTTGTTCCACAGGAATCGTGGGAAGTGTCAAGAAAAATGAATTGCTTTGTAATTACATGTCCCTGCCAAGAGGTGGCACTGCAACGTGACATGTTTACATGGACTATTTTCATTATGAATGTGGACCAAGGAATTTCGAACAGAGAAATGAACAAGGAATGTCGACAGACATAATTTTTGGTTTATTTACAATGTGTGTGTATGTGTTTGAATACGTATGTGTTGCTGCGTTTAGCTTACCTGAGTGTATCCCTGTACATACATGTGTGTGTGGACATGTGAATTTGTTTCTGTGCACAGACACGCTCCATGTGAACAGTTTTTGTACGAATGTTTCTGTGTGTACCAGGGCTGTAAACTAGTAATTGAGGATAGTCACATTTCCCTCTCCTTAGAAAGGCCCTTTGTGCAAAACAAGGAATATCCTTTCATTGATTTATTGAATTTAACACCACAGTTGGGCAGCAAGTTTGTCGGAAATGTTTTACAGATGTGCAGTGTGCTGCAAAAAGCTCTTGTAATTTATGACTCGCATTTCAATCTTTATTTGATGGCAGCAGTTAGAAAAACAGACCCAGCCTTGAGCGCGACACAAAGTTAGTGTTCTGTTGAGACGGGCTGTTGTAAAAGTGCAGCCTGGCCAGAGTTGACACATAACCGACCCACAGAGGCACAAATGCTACTTGTAACCTAAGCTTTGGAGTGAAAAGGCAGGGGTGGAGGTGAGGAGTTCAGCAGGATTGGATCTGGGAGTCAGGAGGTTCAGGGCAGATGAAAGAGCAATGGTTTGGAAAGGATGAATGAGAAAGTTTTGCATTTGGAAAGCATTTTACACAAACTCAGGAAGACACAAACAGCGTTCAAGCCACTCAGGACTGTACCTCCCTGTATTGTTGTAGACGGAATGTGCAGCCATTTTATGAACAGCACCTTCCCACTGAGAGCTGGGGGCTAAGGAGTACATCATCAGTTTTATGGAGGTTGGTCAGAGGCACTACCCAATTATTCAAAATACTGGCAGCACACACTTGAACATCCAGCTGAGAGGCTGGAAGAGAACACAGTCCGATCTTGCCTCTGAAATTTATAACCTTCTACATTGCACCTTGCCCTCAGCACTGACCCTCTGACAGTGCCATGCTCCCTCAGTACTGACCCTCCGACAGTGCGGCGCTCCCTCAGTACTGACCCTCTGACAGTGTGGCACTCCCTCAGCACTGACCCTCTGACAGTGCGGCACTCCCTCAGCACTGACCCTCTGACAGTGCGGCACTCCCTCAATACTGACCCTCTGACAGTGCGGCGCTCGCTCAGTACTGACCCTCCGACAGTGCTGCGCTCCCTCAGCACTGACCCTCTGACAGTGAGGCACTCCCTCAGTACTGACCCTCTGACAGTGCGGCGCTCCCTCAGTACTGACCGTCCGACAGTGCGGCGCT
>NC_063371.1:15126985-15133757 GCF_021869965.1 Rhincodon typus | reverse complement strand
CCCTCAGTACTGACCGTCCGACAGTGCGGCGCTCCCTCAGTACTGACTCTCTGACAGCGCAGCGCTCCCTCACTACTCACTCTCTGACAGTGTGGTGATGGGACCATTCTCCCTTTCTGTCAACATTGGAACAGGCGTCAGCCATTCAGCCCATCAAGTCTGTTCCATCAATCAGTGGGATTATGGCTGATGGGTGGTCTAACTCCACGTACTCACTATCCCTTCATTCATTGGGTGAACAAAAATGCATTTGTGTTCTTATCTATGTCAGGTCTGTCTTCAGCACTGAGTTGCTTCCTGAATATGAGCAACAAAGGGGTTTGTGGGTGCAGAACTGGGAGGGAAGTTCATCTGCTAGTGGAGGCATTTGGTAAGCTGCCAGCTCAAACTTAACTGTAAAGATGATAGTTTGTCATGTTGGGATTAATGTGTTAGCACTGGGGGAAGACTGGCTGGCTTCCTGAAAACAGAGAGTGTGTATGAAAGGGCATTTATTTGATTGACAGAATGTGTTTCTGTGGAATATTGCTGGAACCTCAACATTTTACACATGACAGCAAGAACGGTGATGAGGGGAGCACAGGCCTGGAGGCTAAAGTCACAGATGACCCAGAGCCATGGCAAAGTCTATGGTGAAGAACATACGAGGAGGTTACCAATGGTTTGAGATGTGTTGAGTGAGTGGGTAGAAACCTGACAGAGTACAATGTGAGGAAATGAGAAGTCATTTAATTTGACAGCAAGAATAAAAAGAGTTTGACTTAAATGGTGAATGTCTGCAGAATTCTTAAGTGCAGAAGGATTTAGATGCTCCAGTGTATGAGTCACAAAACATTAGCTGCAGGTACAGCACATCATCAAGAAAGCTCATGAGATGCTATCGTTTATTCTAACAAGAGTAAAAGTAAGGAGAAGGTGTTTCAGTTATACAGGACATCGGTGAGAACACAACTCAAATATTGCATGAAGTTTCGGTCTCTTTGTTTAAGAAAGAATGTCAGTGCTTTGAAGGCTGATAAGAGATTGACTGAATTGATCCCTGGACTGAATGAGCTGTCTGATGGGGAGAGGTTGAACAGACTGGGCTTGTTCCCACAGGAGTGCAGGAGACCAATGGGGTGACCAGATTGAAGTCTAGGAGACCCTGAGTGGTCTTGACAAGGGGACATGGAGAACATGTTGCCTCTTGGGATTGAGTCCGGGACTGTGAGACGCTGTTTGAAAGTTTGGGACCTCGTTTTTAGGACAGAGATGAGGAGAATGATTTTTTTTTCTCAGAGCTTGGAACTTTCTGCCTCAGAAGATGGTGGAACAAGGGTCATTGAACCTTTTTAAAGACAGAGGCGGATAGAATTTTATTGGGCAGGAGGGATCAAAGATGGGAATGTGAGATTCCAAACAGACAGATGAGCAATGATCTGATTGAATGGTGGGGCCGAATGGACTCCTCTTGCTGTTCCTGGTGGCAGTGTTAGTCCCGTCTGGAGTCCACCACCTGTCTTATTTCCCAGTGAGTGCTGCTGAGTTTGGGGATTGAAGATCCCTGGGCTGCACTCACTCCTGATGAAGCCAGCACTGAGGGTCGGTTTGCGTCCCACTGGGACCGTGTTCGGGGGCCAAACCTGGTGCTGGCACTGCCTTTCAGTGAGATTGTCTGGGAGTGGCTTTAGGACCCAGAGGGAGTGGTGTGGGTCTGAGAGGGGGAAACCGCTGCTCCTGTTACTGAACAGGGTCTGGAAAAAGAAACAGTCTCTGTTTCCCCATCCCGGGAACAGGCAGCTTGGAAAACCGGCAGAACAAGCCGAGAGCAAGTTTCTGCCATTTCCCTGTGCGTGCTGCAGTTTGTACGGATTGAGCAGAGCCCTGAGGAGGAGTGCAGTGTGTCTGTTTTATCCCAGGACATGCCTGAATTAGAGAGAAAACGACACCAGGGCTGAGCAGGGCTGTTTTGGATATCGAGCAGCCAGGCAGAGTAACGGAACCCAACTTGCGTCAACTTGAAGGGAAGGCTTTAGGGATAGAGCCAGGGGGAGGAGGGCTCTGAGCAGACCGGGACACGGTGGCACAGTTCCCTGCTCCACTTCCAGAACATGAGAGAGTGAAGAACACCCCCCCATCTACACACTCACTCGGTTCAGAGGGAAGACAGCGTGGCGGTGAAGTTTGACAAGAGATTTGGTGTTTGGGCTGTCTCTCTCTCTCTCACACACACACACACACACACACAGAGCGATGGGGCTGTGCCCCAAACTCGCCTTCTTCCTGTGGCTCCTCTCCCAGGCTCAGTGCTGCTCGGAACTGCTCACCAACACTTGTATCTGTCTGGATGAGAGGGCGAAAGGAACCAGTTACCCGGAGGTACGGAGGAAGGTGGTCTGCAGTAAGCAGGAGCTGCAGGATGTTCCTCCGAGCAGCCTGCTCCCCAACAGGACTGGACATCTGTGAGTGCCTTTTCTGTTTGTTTCCAAGAGGAAATGTTTTGCCTAAACTTGGGAAGGGAGTGAGGGGGAGCTGGACAATCGGCCGGCAGTTGTGTTCCCACTGAAACTGCAAAACGGGCGAATGAAACGTGATCATAGCAGCGCAAAGGATCGTTCAGCAATTATCAGTGAGGGAAGAGGGACATAGAATTCCGCATGAATTAATGGACGGAGCCAATCAGCTCATAGGAATTATAAAACTCCAGCTAGATAAATAGAGAAATGGATACAAGGAACCACTAAAGTAAAGCAGCACCATATGAAGTCATCAATCAGATCCACATTGAATTCTCAGGTTCAGAAGAAAGAGTCTAAGATGGATCTGGGGAACAGGCATTTTCAGAAGAATTAAACCTCTGAGCTAGAGCGAATGAAAGCAGCAGCATTTTAACCAAGTCCTAGTTGGATCAGTGCCAGCCAGTGTAAGTTGTTAGTAGCCCTGGTGCATTCCCCTGTGAGATCAGGCTGAGTGGTTCAGTGTCACAGCGAGCTGTGAACTGATGGCACTTCAGTAAATCCTGGCCCCTCTTGGCAATGACTACTAAGCTGGCCTGGTAAAGGATGATCAGCAGGGGCAAGATCATGTTCCCCCGGGGCAGGGAGGCTGGAGACTATTGTAGCCTATTGTAGACTATTGTTCTGAGGAAGGATCACTGGACCTGAAACGTTAACTCTGTTTTCTTCTCCACAGATGCTGCCAGACCTGCTGAGCTTTTCCAGCAACTTTGTTTTTGCTCCTGACTATTGTAGCCCATCTGGTCAACTTGGTCTGAAGGAGTCATTGAGCACTTGGCCCATTGAGCAGGAGCCTGTGGCGAGGGTATAAGTGTAGGCTGAGGGGTAGAGATTAGCCAGGACAGTGAGGAGATCTCCTCTGTGCATCTCCCAACAGTCAAGTCTTTTCCAGCCACCTGAGAGGCTAAATAGGCCCTCAGCATCAATGACAGTGCAGCACTCGCTTGGTGTGGGAGCTACTGTGCTCTGTTCCCTTGGGTCGTTCTCAAAACCCTCTCACTTTGAGAGGAGAAATTTGCTCACTGAGGCATCATCTCATCACAGTTATTACCAAGCAGGGGGAGACCATTCAGTCCATCTTGTCTGCATTGGCTCTCTGAAATACTAGCTCACATAGTGCCATTCTCCTGCCTCTGTCTGTAACCCTGCACGATGTCCCTTTTCAAAATACTGTCTAAATACCTTCAGAGATCCTTCAGTGAACCTGCGTCCCCCCACACCCTCAGACGGTGCATTCCAGACTCTAACCACTCGAGTGAACCTGCCTCCCCCCCCACTCTCAGACACTACATTCCAGACCCTAACCACTCGAGTTAACCTCTCTGCCACCACCCTCCCAAGACGGTGCATTCTGCAGCCTAACCACTTATTTCGTGAAAAAGCTTTTGCTCATATCACTTTTGCTTCTTTCACAAAGAACTTTAAATCTACACCCTTTCATCCTCGATCCCTTCACGAGTGGGAACATTTTCTCCATATTTACTCTGTCCAGCCCTCTCATGACTTTGAGCGCTTCAAACAAATCTGCTCTGAGGCTTCTCTTCTTCCCAACTCCCTTTTTCTCCAGTCTGTCTTCATAACTGAAATTCCTCACTTCTGGAACCATTCTTGTAAACCTGTTCTGCAATCTTTCCATTGTCTTCACAACCTTCCCTACGTACAGCTCCGAGAACAGGATACAACACTCCATTTGAGACTGAACTAATATCTTAAACAAGTTGAACATCACTGCCTTGCTCTCGTGCTTTATACCCCGATTAGTAAAAACAGAAGAGCCTGCACTTCATTAACTGCTCTTTCTGCCTGTCCAGCTATCTTTCAAGACTTATGCACAAATACACCCAGGTTCCACTGCTCCTGCACCCCCCTTAGAGATGTTTTTATAACATCATTTCTTTTATATTGTCTCTCCATGTTCTTCCTCCCAAAATGTACCACTTCACAATTCTCCACATGGAACTGCATCTGTCTATCTGCCTATTCCAACAACATGTCTTTGCTCACTTTGTCCTTCTGAAGTTCTGCCCTGGTCTTCACACAGTTCACAATGCTTTCTGTGCTGACTTTGAGATTTTTTCCCAAAAGGTCCATTGAAAGGCAGGGTCCTTCTGCGAAGGGAGACTCGCAAGTAACTGGTGCTCATTGAAGTCTGGATTGGGTGCAGTTGTTAATGGTTTTAATTCAGGTCCAGTCCAAATATCACCAACTCCATCAGCATCTTTTGTATTTTCTCCCGTCTGATTCCTGAAAGATGAGCCCTTCCTTAAAGGGCATTTTAGATATGTCCAAACTTAACCTCTTGTGTTAGTGCATATTCGGCCACAGAAGGCATCATATTTACAGCACAGTTTTGGCCATGCTTTTGCCTCACATACCAGGGTACTTTACCACGGAGGTCACAATTGATTGCAACTTCAGCTGATTGTATCTGCTCATGTTGGGACACCTTTTAACTTCTCTTCATGCCTTGTAATAATGCTGGTAGTTTGACTCAATGGCTTATATAGGTAGCACACTTGTCTTTAGGCTGGAAGGCGTTCGATTCAGAACCTACACCAAAACCATGCTATCAGTTGTGTGTACAGGCCTGAGGAAGTGCTGCACAGCCACAGAGGGGATATTAAACCCCCTGTCTCTGCTGACAGGTTACTGGCAAAGATCAAATGAAACTATTTCAAAGTGGGGCAGGGGGGTGACCAGACGCAGGGATAGAACTGGTTGACAGCATGAAAGGGGACAGCTCAGCTGCGTGTCTGGTATCAGGACTCACATTGTCTGTTCGAGGCTGGGGATGAGCTCACAGCGAGAAAGGGAGGCTCCACTGTTCGTGTGAGCATCACCACACTGATTAGAATCAGAAGGAGATTCTGTTCAGGGGTGATGAGAAGCTCAGAGACGAGGCAGAATCTGAAAGGTAAACGTCTGGATGAGTACCTGAGCCATGAGCAAGTTCACGCAGAGCCAAACCCTTGGAGAGGCCAGTGAGTGGGAGAAACAGATTTCCATTGGCTGGGCACTGGTCCCCGTGATGGGGAAAGTGGGGACTGCGTCACTGTGATGGGCTTGGCTCGAACAAGTTGGGGGTCACTGTTCTGGTGAGCCATGTCGCTGCAGCAGTAGAGAGGTAGCAGGGAGAAGTGATCTTCTGAGAGGAGAATAGTAAGCACAGGGCAAGCAATCCAAAAGCCCAGGTAATGTTCTAGGGACATGGGTTCAAACCTGCCACAGCAGATGGTGACTTTAGAATTCAGTAACAATTTGGACTAAAAATGTCTCAGAGTGACCACGTAACAATTCAATTGTTCTTAAAACCCATCCAGTTTACTAATATCTTTCAGGGAAGGAAATCCACCTTCCTTACCTTGTTTGGCTGACATGTGACTCCAGACCTCAGCAATGTGGCTGACTCTTAGCTGTCCTCTGGCCAGTTAGGGATTGGCACTGAATGCTGGCCTGGCCAGTGACACCCACGTCCCATGAACAAATCAAAGAAGTTGAAGGGAAATAACAATAATACTGTGTGGATCTGCTTAGGGGAATTATAACAGGATTATAGCAGGAAGGGACAGAGAGCATAACCTTAGACCCACACCAACACTGCACAGACATGGCCAGAGCTTGCAAAATTGGTAAAAAAAGTCAGAGTTAAACGCTGTGCATCTGAATGTGTGCAACCATTCGTAACCAAATGGGTGTATTTGGAAATAAAACAAAAGACATGACAGAGACATGGTTGCAGGGTGACCAAGTCTTGGGTTTGTGCATTGAAGGGTATGTGACATTTTGAAAAGATAGGAAGTGAGGAGAAGCTGGAAGAAGGATTTCTGGAGGAGGGTAGCTCTCTTCATTAGGGAGGCCATTCATGCATCATGAGAGATAACCTTGGCCTAAAACAGCAATAAATGGCTATAAATAAAATACTTTGGAAGTTTCTGAGACCATTTATGGGAGTATTTTAAAGGCCCCAAGCAATAGTTACATGATAGGATAAAGTATACCACGAAATAAATGGGTTGTTAGAAAGGCATTGCAAATAATGGGTGACTTTAATCTACATGTAGTTTGGTTGAATCTGATTGGTAAGGTAGGTTTCAAAAGCTGATCTTAAAGGCTATTGACAAACTCATAGAGTTATACAGCACGGAAACAGTCCCTTCGGTCCAACTCATCCATGCTGACCAGATATCCTAAATTAATCTAGTTCCATTGCCAGTATTTGGCCCATATCCCTCAGTTACTAGTGGTGTACCTCAAGGATCTGTTTTGGGGCCACTGCT
>NC_063371.1:15114676-15126975 GCF_021869965.1 Rhincodon typus | reverse complement strand
AGAGTAGTAAGGGCGTGGAATGCCCTGCCTGCAAAAGTAGTAGACTCACCAAATTTAAGGGCATTTAAATGGTCATTGGATAAACATATGGATGATAATGGAATAGTTTAGGTTCGATGGGCTTCAGATTGGTTTCACAGGTCGGCGCAACATCGAGGGCAAAAGGGCCTATACTGCGCTGTAATGTTCTATGTTCTATGTTCTATGTTCTATGTTGACTATCACTAATTGCCTTTCCAAATACATGTAAATCCTGACCCTCAGGATTCCCTCTAACGACTTGCCCACCACTGATATCAGGCTGACCGTTCCCTGGTGTTTCCTTACATCTTTCTTAAATAGTGGTACCATGTTAGCCAACCTCCAGTCTTCCAGCACCTCACCCATGGTGATCGATGATACAAATGTCTCAGCAAGGGGCCCAGCAACCGTTGCCCTAGTTTCCCACAGAGTCCTGGGGGAGCACCTGATCAGATTTGAGACAATGTCATTGAGCAGTAGGTTCTAAAGCCAACTAGGGAGCATCTTACTGGCTAATCTGGTACTGAAACAGGGTAAATCAATAGCTTCATGGTAAAGGAGTTTCGAGGTGACAGTTATCATAACAATTGAATTCCATGCTCAGTTTGACGGGGGCAGGTATGTGCGAAATTCCAGTGTTTTGAACCTTAATTATGAGGATATGAAGGTGGAGCTGGCTGAAGTGAACAGGGGAACTACATTCAAAGGTAAGGAAGGAGAGAAATAGCAGCAGACTTCAAAGGAGCTATTTCATAACTCTCAGCAAAGATTTATCCAGTGAGAGAGAGAAAGAGTCTTTGAAAAGGATGCGTCATGAAATTGAAAGAAATATTATACAATTCTGCACAGATTAATGGTATGTCAGAACATGGGTTAGATTTTAAAAAACAACAAAGAAAGACAAAAAAAAGTAGAGGGAGAAAGTGGAGTATGAGAGAAAGCTAGCTGGGAATATAAAAAACGTTTGACTTTTTACAAGTGGACGAATCAGAAAAGAGGAACTCAAACCCGTGTTGACCCTCCAGAGAAAGAGTTTGGGGAATTGAGAGCAAGGAGCCCCTGGAAGGGTTGAACAGATATTGTGTGGGTCCTTCTTCATTGTATAAAACACACAAACCTCCCAAAGACACTCAAAACACATAGGGTAATAGGAAGGGGAGGAAAAGTCACTGTTCCCAGAGAAAAGGTATTGGGAAGACTTGGAGACTGAAAGGTTGACTTGTCTTCAGGATTGGATAGCCTTTATTCTGGGATCTTAATGGAAGTGGCTACAGAGATTGCAGAAGAATTGGTTGTAATTCCTTGGATTCCAGAAACGTCACAGCGGATTCGGAAATAGTAGATATAACAGCTTGACTCAGGAAAGGAGAGAGGCGGAAAGCAGGACAGATAAGCCAGTTATTCTAACTCCTGTCATCAGCAAATTGTTGGAATACGTGGGAAGACAGCAGGATATTTTGGAAATTATAATGTGAACAGTCAGAGCTAACATGACTTGGAATGAAAGGAATATTGTACTAAATTGATCTATTTGAGGATTTTTTGGGGAAATCACAAGTTAGATGGATAAAGGGAGCCCATAGATGTAGTATCCTCACATTTCCGAGAGATATTTGATAAAGGTTCACTCCAGATAACTGTAGATGATGTATGGGCTAACATGGCCGTGTAGTCACAGAATTGGTAGCGCACTAGAAGCAGAATTGGGATAAATCAGTCTTTCTCGAGTTGGCAATGCCTTCCCAATCTATGTCAGTGACCTAGCTGAAGGGACTGACCCTCAACTTGCTGATGAGCCCAAGAGCAGCAGCAAAGGAAATTGTGAAGAGAGGTGGCAGGACAGGAGGGGAGGGAGTGTGCACAGGAAATACAGGCAGGTACAGTATGTAGGAAAGAATTGGGAAAATGTGAACTTGCACATTTTGGCAGGAAGAATAAAAACAACAGGGCAGTATTTAAATGGAGAACCTGAAAGGCACAGAGAGGTTTGACTTTGCTGGTACATGGATCACAGGAGATAAGCATACAGGTGCAGCAAGTGATCAGAAAGGCGGGTAGCTTGTTATGTATTGCAAGGGGAATGATATAGAACGACACTGCAGCTGTACAAGGCATTGCTGGAACCACATCTGAAATACCATGTATGGTTTTGGATTAATCATGTGGGGGAGAAGAAGATACCATTACTTCAGAAGGAATCGAAGAAGGTTCACTCACTGAGAATGTTTTACCTTGTGGGACATACTTGAACCAAAACACACAGTTTAAGAACAAGAGATCTCCCTTTAAGACAGAGGTTGGGGAAATTGTTTTCTGTCAAAGAGTCTTTAGATTGTGGAATGCCCTTCCCTAGAGAGAAATGGGGGCTGCACAGGGAACAGAGTTTAGATAGGAGAGGGTCCAACTTGTCCATGTCGACCAAGTTTCCCAAACTAAACTAGCCCCATTTGCCTGCATTTGGCTCATATCCTTCTAAACCTTTGCTATTCATGTACCTGTCTTTTAAATATTGTAATTGTACCTACATCTACCACTTCCTCTGGCAGTTCATTCCACACAAAAACCACCCTTAGGACCCTTTGAAATCTTTCCCTTCTCGTGTTAAAAATATGCCTTCTAGTTTTGAAATTTCCTAGCCTAGGGAAAAAAAAACCTTTGCTGTTGACCTTGTCTATGCCCTCATGACTTTATAAACCTTGAAAAGGTCACCCCTCAGCTTCCTACGCTCCAGTGAAAATGTTCTAGCCCATCCAGCCTCTCCTTATAACTCAAACCCTCCAGTCCAGTAACATCCTGGTAAATCTTTTCTGCACCCTGTCCGATTTAACACTATCCTTCCTATACAGGGTGACTAGAAGTGTACACAGTATTCCAAAGGTGGCCTCATCAATGTCTTTTACAACCACAATATGATGTCCCAACTCCTGTACTCAAAGATCTGAGCAATGACAGCAAGGATGCTAAATACCTTCTGAACCACCCTGTCTACCTGTGATGCAACTTTCAAAAAGCTATGTACCTGCACCCCTAAGTCTCTTTGTGCGACAACACTCCTCTGGCCCTACCATTAACTGTGTAAGTCCTGTCTTTGTTTGTCTTACCAAAATGAACACCTCACATTTATCCAAATTAAACTCCACATGCCACTCCTCAGCCCATTTGCCCAATGGATCGAGATCCCTTTGCAATCTTAAATAACCTTCTCTGCTGTCCACTATGCCACCAATTTCAGTGTCATCCACAAACTTACGAACCATGCCTTCTGTATTTTCATCCCAATTGTTTATATAAATGACAAACAACAGTGGACCCATGACTCAATTACTCTCTGACTCTATAGAAAAGGAAGAGAGGGTCATGCTGGGCAGAAATGAAAGTGCAGTTGAGACCACAAGCAGACTAGCTGTGGTGAAGTGGAATGGTACAGTAGGCTCGCAATGGACTGAAGGTCCCCTGCATGTTCTGTGTTCATTGGCTGGTAGGGTTGCTGTCAGCTTTAATACAACACTGGCTGCAGGGCAAGGGAAGAGAGAGCCACTTTTCAGACAAAATGATTGTTGACAGTGGTGTTTCTCAAGGCCAGTGTGAGGACCACTGCAGAGCAGTGACTTGGATGTTGGAATACAGAGTGAGATTTGGAAAGTGTGGAGGAGACTTGACTTGCTGTGATAAACACTGAGTTGGTCCACACTGTGATATTGTCAGGCTTTCTGAGCAGCCAACAACATGGCACTCACGAGGTAATGTTGAGAGGTGATGCATTTTGGTACAAGAGATAGGAGGAGGCAAAATGGACCAATGGCCCCGGACTGAAGAGTATGCAGGGACAGAGTAGTATGATAACCAGAGTGCAACCAACCTGCAGTATCTTCTCAACATGGCTGCAATTATTGTTTCCTTTCTGAGCCATCTTTCTCAGTTATTGCCCTGATCACACAGAAGGTGAAAAAGGTTCAACTCTGTTTAGCAGTGATTGAGGAGTGGGCTCAGCAACATGTTTGAGATTTGCACCGTCTAATTCGAGGCATTGAGCTCCAACCAGGGGAGCGATGCCAGACCTTGATCAAGCCATGCACATGTGATTGAAGTTTCCACTTCTGTTCCAAGCGCGGTGTTATTTTTCCACTTGGTGTCTGTCTCAGCCGCGCCATGTACTGTGTCCCCTTCTGGTCACCGCACGTTGGGAAGGATGGGAAAGGGTACTGTGGAGACCCAAGCAGAACGGTTCCAGGGCGGTTTGGGGGTGTTTAAGCAACAGGAGGATGTTGGAAAGGTTGGTCTCGATCAGAGGAGATGTAGTAGATGTGCATGAGATGAGAAGTTTGGTAAAATTGACCAGGCTGATCCCATGAGCTGATGGTCCAAGGACGAGACAATGCAGCTTGTGTGTCTCGGTGAGATGCAGGAAGGTGTGAGGATGGACTTTTTCACACATCCCTGTGCCAACCTGACAGCTGGTCCCCAGTATCTCTGCTGGTATTTCAGCCTCTGATGTGAAGATCATCACAAACACCAGCCTGAAGAAGACTTGAAGACATTGTTGATGACACGGGGTGTGCTGTGTGCAAATTGCTCGTATGATCCCTTTGTCTTCTGTGTGTTAGCTTGTTTCTATTTGCCCAGAGCTGTGCCACCTGGCAGTGAGTCGCGCAGTGCCCTCACCCACACCCTGGGGAAAGGAGGCAGCAGAACAGAGACATGATCTGCTCAGGAAATGGGTCACACTGACAGATTGACAGAAATAATACCAGAGAACAGACTTGTGATGGATCTCACTCACTGCAAGTGCATAACTATCACTGACAGTCCCTGGTAAAACATTGCTCTGACTTCTCAAAACTGCTTGAAAGTGAACATAGCCCAGTGAGTAAAGGTATCAGTGCAGGACAACTCAATCTCACAGTCACTGACTGTGAATGGACTCTTCTTCCTCCTGTGTAAAATACCCAAGACGCCGAATGGCCTCCTGTTCCTGGGAAACAGGCTTGAAGGGGCTGAATGGCCTGCTCCTGTTTCTGTTTCTGTGCCTTGAGGGGCCTCTTGTTCCTGGGAAACAGGTTTGAGGAGGACACTGAATGGCCTCCTACTGTAAATAGTTGTGAATGGGGAACAGATCCTCATTTGCTGTGCCTGCTGACAGAAAGGATTTGATGGCTCATTAAAAGCCATTGCAGGAGAGCTACAGCTGACAGTAATTTCTAACCTCTCCCTCTCCCTGCTGAGTACACTTATCAGATGGTGAAAGATTGGCTTGTAATCTGTGTGGTGAAAGAGCGTTTGAATGTGGATGTGGATGTGAGCCATGTTTAAACCCAGCTGGAGTTAAAATCGAGCGAAAGTTGACCCAAAGGCCTGTATATCTGTCATACTTTACACACAGTTCAGGCAGGAGCTGTATCCATCACACCACTGGCTGTGTGTACAGTGACTTTCACTATATGTGCAAGACAGCTGGCATCTCTAAGAATTGCTTCAGTCACAGAAGGGTGTCGGCCACTGGGCACAGACTTCAGGAAGGATGACAATGCTTTGGAGAGGGAATCCTGGAGGTTGCTTGGAGTTGTTTTAGTGATGAAGCAATTGAGGAGTGTCGAGAAAGTGGAGGAGCTGAGGTTGGTCTCCTTGGAACAGGGGAGGATGATAAAACACTTCAGAGGGATGTTCAAATCTTCAAGTCTTGCTATCTCTGAAACCAGCTTCTTATTTCAGTTTGATTCGATTTAATTGCATTTCAACTCCTCAGCTTCCATACAGGAGCGTGAATGGTTGTTCCCAGACCATTTCTACAACCCGTTGTCTAACTGCAGCAGTGACAGGATCAGTACACTGTCTCCTCAAAAGGAAAGAGGGAGAAACATTCGGAGGCAGCAGCAATTTGTAGCAAAGGAAGGGATAGAGTTCAGCTTGTTTGAGGAGGAAACCAAGGAACGAGGAGAATTTTAAAAATTGAACACTAGAGATTTCATGTTAGATTTCCAGCAGAGAATTGCATCGAGAGATGGAAAAGAGGGATTTTTAGGTTGATGTGGAAGCACTGGGAGAGGTGAGAGTGTCTGTGTGTATATGTGTGTGTGTGTGTGTCTGTCTGTGTGTATGTGTGTATCTGTGTGTGTGCGTGAGAATGGGAATATTTGAGGAGTTTACTCAAGAGGCAGTGCAGACAACACGCTACAGCTGTGTGATGTGACATTAACAAAGGCACAGAGTGTGTTAAGGTGGTGCCTGTAAAATCAAACACACAGTTTGAGGTTTTAGTGAAGATATAAAATGAAACTCCATTTTCATTTTTAAAACACCCTCAGCACTAACACTCTGACAGTGTGGCACTCCCTCAGTACTGACCCTCTGACAGTGTGGCACTCCCTCAGTACTGACCCTCCGACAGTGCGGCACTCCCTCAGTACTGACCTTCCGACAGTGCGGCACTCCCTCAGTACTGACCCTCCGACAGTGCGGCGCTCCCTCAGCACTGACCCTCTGACAGTGTGGCGCTCCCTCAGCACTGACCCTCCAACAGTGCGGCACTCCCTCAGTACTGACCCTCTGACAGTGCGGCACTCCCTCAGTACTGACCCTGTGACAGTGCGGCACTCCCTCAGTACTGACCCTCCAACAGTGCAGCACTCCCTCAGCACTGACCCTCCGACAGTGCGGCACTCCCTCAGTACTGACCCTGTGACAGTGCAGCACTCCCTCAGCACTGACCCTCCGACAGTGCGGCACTCCCTCAGTACTGACCCTCCGACAGCCTGGATTGTGTTTAGTATGGTGTCGACTGAGGAGCTGAATTCCATGGGGAATTGATGGCTACTGGTTAGTTGATTCCACAGATAGTTATCTCCCGCCCATCACGGATGCGGGAGCTGGGAATCGTAGGATGCTGTTTGCAAAGTGCTCGGCCCTGGGGTGGGGGTGGGGGTGGTGTTGGGGTTGGGGTTGGGAGAGAGCTGAGCTGTGTTAATGTTTCACACGTGCTGGGTTCCCCCTGACACTGTGGCTGATTGGGTTTGACACTCGCTTTGCCTGTTCTTAAACTGGAGTCTCAGTGATAGAAGCACAGGTTCCTTGGTCTTTCTCCTGAAGAGAGGGTGATGCCAGCTCCCACATTGGCATGTACCAGGGCAGGGGAGTGTGCCCACTGGGTTTTTGATTCCCCCCTGCACAGTGGTCTCTGATAAGTCAAGCGTTTGTTGCAAAGAACAGAGGGGGGACTCAGTGAGTGAACCAAGGCAGCTGAGTCTCCAAATGAGACAGTGATGCAGGTGTCCATTCTGCCCATTGGTGCCTTTCCCCTCACATTCTCACTGTGGGGAAATGGTGCTCAGGAAAGCAGGATGTTTGTCCCTGGCTGGAATGTTTGCAGGCTCCATTTAGATTTCTGCAGCTCAGGATGTTTGCCTGCAAGCAGACGGAATCCTGGTGTGTGAGATTTCTCTCTCTGCACCATTGGAAGTGAGCTGTGTGAAATGAGCAGGCGTATCAGTCACATTTGCTGGAGCTGGAGCTCACACGGGACAGCTTCGGTTGTGGCTCAGTGCAGGGGTCAGAAACAGCCTCCTCTGTGCAAGAGTTTGAGCACAAACCCCAGGCTGATGTTCAGTGCATGGTGCTGAGGGTGTTTGAGACTCTGCAGGGATGCTGTTTCTTGTCGACATTGAGGGCTGTCTGCTCTGTTTGAGAGGCATTTCCCACATGAAATAAAAGCTGAAAACTCAATGCAGAAAGTGCTGTAAAACCTCACTGGGTCCTGTCAGGCTCCTTGGAGGGAAAAACCGAGTTAGTGTTTCACATGTGAGTTCTCCAGAACTGAAGGCCTGAATGCTTGCTGAACAGCCACCCGTCCTTTTTGGTTCTTGATCTGTACAAGTTTGTGTCATAGGACAGTAATTGAAGGACTAAAACAATTGGAGACATTCTGAGGATGGGAAAGGCGCTTGAGAAATCATCTAGTTGTATAGCACCGCGGGTGACCATTCAGCCTATTTTGTCTGTGCTGGCTCTTCAGAAAGACCTCACTGTTGATCTGTTCCTGGTGCAACATTTGGAGTTTGAGACTAATATTCAATTCTCTTTTGAAATTTAATGACAGCTTCCCATACTTCATGGTGAAATGAGTTGCTCTGTCAACATTGAACAGACCTGGCCTCTTCCTTGCTCACAGGCGAGAAGCTCAGATGGCTATCCTCAGTGGGTACAGCCCCAGTAACACTTGAGAAGCTTGATACCGCCCAGGACAAAGCAACTCGCTAGATTAGCACCACATCCACCAACATCAACTCTCTGTACCACTGACATTCACGAGCAGCAGTGTGTCCTATCTACAAGATACACTGCAGCAACTCACCAATGATACTCAGACAGCACCTTCCAAACCCACGACCACTTCCATCTAGAGGGACAAGGGCAGCAAATATATGGGAACACCACCCTCTTCAAAGAACAGGCCCTGGGTATTAACGTGTGTTGCTTCCAGTACGTACCAAGTGTCACACTCCAAGCCTGCCTGACAATTCCATACATTCAGGTTTATTCAGCACATGCTGTCCCGTAGGAGGATTGCATCTAATGTTGGACACTGTGTTGTGAGGTGCTGGTTAGTACCTTGCTTATTGTGAACTCCCTGAGGGGATATACTCCTCAATATGATCTACCAGCCCTTGGATCATGTGGTCTACGTATTTGGCATCACGTTGGCACTGAAACTCACCTTTTGTGGGATAGGCAGGACATTGTTTTGACATGACACCAGCTTCCTGTTTGCAGTGAACAGTATAAGTGTTACGCGTGCAGTGTAGTGGTGTGAAGCAGTTCCCTTCACCTGTTGTTCGAACCACCGAGGGGAATAGGAGGGAACCTGTGAGACTGCCTTAATGTGCAATATATGGTGAGAAATGATGTGATCAGGGTCAGTATTGCCCTATTTCAGCCTCTGGTTTGCATGGTGGACTATCGACTCTGGCCCTACGCCTGAGGTTGCTGAGGAGGCCAATCTGAGAGCACGGGGGCCCACAGGAATCCCAGTGAAAGGAGGCTGAACGTTCCCAAACCACATCTTAGCAATAGTCCAATGTAGGTTTTCCAGGGATGCTGGGTGGTTGGGGGTCACAGGGAAGCGACAAAAGGGTTTCTCCATTTGGGATGGTGACTGCTGCAGTGAGAGAGAGCGCTGCAGAATTTCTGGAGAGACTGGGTGGGTTGGTGAAGTTGCTGAAGCAGGATAGTAGTAGACAGACTGTAGCAGAGTGCTGAGCACAGCTGATAGCAGTGTGCTCGAGCAGCTCATGATGCTGTGTTGTTCACTGGAGGTACCTGGGTGTGTGTGTGTGTCTGAAAGGCAGGCTCTGCAAACTGCTCTGTCGTGGAAATAATTGACTTGGCAAAGTGACCATTTCCTGTTTACAGTAATTGAACAGCATAAGGCTCGAGTAAGACGTCATGCAGCTTGCTGGATGGCAAGCACTGCTGAGAGAATCTAAAGACAAACAGAGAGCTGGAGTCTCAACCACATGCCCCAAGGCCACTGGGTTAGAACAGAGGCTGGGACAGGTGCTCAGGATTGTCTGGTTACAGCCCTTACAGCCTGATGAAAACCTTCTGCTTGGACACAGGGCCATGTGCTGCCTTGCAGACAAGTAGGGCAGCCATCCGAGGGCACAGAAAGATCCCACTGCCTGTAAAACACACAGCCTCTGGATGGCCCACTGTCAGAAACATGGCGTTACCCAGTCAGCTTGCTCTGCACTCAGACCCAAGGTCAGAAAGCTCACTCCCACAAGCTGCCTCTGTAACCTTGGAGCTCTGTGATTGCTCAGCGTCGCCATGAGACGTGCTGCTGGCCAAACGGCGCCATTGCAATCCAACAGCAACAACAACTGAGCGTCCAGAGGGCCTGATTGGAACTCAGGCTGAAAACGGAGCTGGTAGGGCAGGCAAAGGAGGTGTAAAAAAATAGTTTAACAGAGGAAAAGGAAGTTGACAGGACAGGGATCCTCCTGCAGGATTTGCCATTTGGTCATTGTTGGAGGTTTGATCACATGGACTCCTACAGTCACAGCCCTGCCTCCCGCTATTGCTCCCCTGACTATCCTGTCACACAGCTGGTGTCTCTGTTTGCTTCAGTCACGCTCGCGCTGTCATTCCTGATTGGATATTCCTCACCAGCAGACAAACAGCTGCTTTCTCTTCCCTTCAGACCCAGCATTTCTGAGCCTGTTCTGCAGGAACCTGACGTGCAGCAGAGAAAAGGCTTCATCCTTGCGCCCCTTCCAAGCCCCCCCAGGCCAGCTGCTTCCCCCTGGGCACATGGGTGTCCACTTTGGGTTTGTGCTGGGACAGGCCTGGCCCACAGAGGGCTGGCCTTTGCAGGGCCTAAGTGCCCCCCCCTACCCCGTCTCTCTCTCTCTCTCTCACTGAGGAATTTCGTGCAGCTCAGAGTCTGAAGTTTGCAAAGTTACAACAACAGCTTCCCTCCAGTGACTGTTGAGCAATCTGGGGAGAAATGCAAGGCTTTCTTGTGTGTTCTAGACTGTGGGACATCCTAATCCATGCCTCCCTGACACTTGGCTGAGGCACCAGGAAGAAAGCAGCAAGATTCGCTCACAGCACTTCTCAAAATCTCATTGCTGTCAGGATTTTCATTTCATTCCTCCCCCACTTCAGACATGATGACAAATTTCTGTTGCCTTGATTTGTATCTGTGACCAAAACGTGGCAACCTTTAACCTTTGGAATATTGATCTGGAGTTGGCTGAAATAACATGGTTTGACGTGAGAGTGTCGTTCCAACATCCTTGGGAACACTTTGGAGAAAGTGCTGGGGAACAGCAACAACACAATCAGGTCACAAGGTCAACAGGAAGAGGTGAACCCTGTAGGCCACTCACTCCCACCAAAAACCCATTGCTCTTTGCTTTTGTCCCATCCTTACTCACAAAACGTTCAGCACCTCCCCATACAGACACAGTATATGCTCAGAAACAGAATGAACTGCCAGGGACAAATCGGTGCAGAAATTAGCTTGAGTTGAAGCGCTTCATTAACTGAGGACAGACTGTGTCTTGTAACTTTTTCTTGTCTTTTGCATTTCTTTCAATGACATGGGCTGCTAGGGCTCAGTGTGAGAGTGCCACACTGAGAAAGGGCTTAAGCTAGCAGAGGGGATGGGAGTGGCCAGGACTCTGCTGGACTAGCTGCTTGTCCTGACCTCAGGACCCTCTGGGTTCAGGAGGGACAAATACAGCCAGGCCTCTGTTTTCCCAAATGGTGTGGTGTGTGGGGGTTTGGTTGCCTCATTGTAGCAGGAGCGAGGACAGCACTGAGCAGGACTATCCTGGTTCACCAGGGCAATGGGCAGGACACTGACAAAGGCTGACTCCGAGACTCAGAGAGGGTTTTCAGTGGGAAATCTCGTGGGGCATTCTAAATGGTGGAAGGTTTTGCTGCAGTGAACTTGTCAAGGCCATTCCCACAATTTGGGAGAAGCAGATTTGAAAGTGATGTCTGTGTGAGTGTGGGGAAAGGTGAAGAGAGCTGCTTTTCCATTGAGGATTGTTACAGATGGGACATGAAGTCACATACACTGTGCAACAACAAGAGAGACATTGACCATGTTGCAAGGATAGACAGATAGCGTGGGGGATTGCAATCAATTTGGCATTGTTCCAGGGGTCTGGGGAGAGGGCAGTGCAGTGGGATTAGTTTGGGATTGATACAGGGCTGTGGGGCAAGCACGGGGCAGTGGGACATGTTTGGGATTGATACAGGGCTGAGGGGCGAGTGCACGGCAGTGGGACATGTTTGGGATTGATACAGGGCTATGGGGCGAGAGTGGGGCATTGCGACATGTTTGGGATTGATACAGGGTGATTGGGAGAGAGCGGGGCAGTGGGATTAGTTTGGGATTGATACAGGGATATGGGGAGAGCGTGGGGCAGTATGACATGTTTGGGATTGATACAGGGCTATGGGGTGTGTGCGGGGCATTGGGATTAGCTTGGGGATTGATACAGGGCTATGGATGAGCACGGGGCAGTGGGGCATGTCTTGGGGTTGATACAGGGCTGTGGGGCGAGTGCACAGCAGTGGAACATGTTTGGGATTGATACAGGGCTATGGGGGGAGAGTGGGGCAGTAGGACATGTTTGGGTTTGATACAGGGCTGTGGGGTGTGTGCGGGGCAGTGGGATCAGTTTGAGATTGATACAGGGCTATGGAGTGAGTGCACAGCAGTGGAACATGTTTGGGATTGATACAGGGCTATCGGGGGAGAGTGGGGCAGT
>NC_063371.1:15108411-15114666 GCF_021869965.1 Rhincodon typus | reverse complement strand
GGGGAAAGAGTGGGGTAGTGGGATTAGTTTGGGATTGATACAGGGCTGTGGGGCGAGCGTGGGGCAGTGGGACATGTTTGGGATTGATACAGGGTGATAAGTGCAGTACTGGGAATATCATGTGGAGAAGATGGGCATAGTGAGTTGAGTTTGGGATTGATGTAGTAAAGTGATGTGAGACAGATATTGATGGCTCATAGAATGGTGCCAGGTGGAAGATGAAGAAGTTGGCAGACATGGGTCGTTTGGTTTTGGTAACAGCCTGAATGCAGCGCTGTAGTGAGTACACAGAGTGATCTTTCGGAGCCTAAACTCAATCCTGTTCATATTTGACTGTTTCCATTTCAGAGTGACTGAAAGCTGATCTCTCCCAATACCCACGTTCAACACTGAGGAGGAGCCTCTGGGTTGGAATGCAGATGCTCTGGCTGGCAGTTAGCAACCCATGTGTGTGTGTGTGTGCGCGCGCGCGCAGGTGCAACTTGGTTCGTGCCAACTGGAATTGAACCCAGGTCCCTGGCGCTGTGAGGCATCAGTGCTAACCACTGAGCCACCGTGCCATGTTTGTGCCTCGTTATGTTGAGTATGTCTGCCCATGCCAATGTGGCAATATGCCTGCAGCTGGGTCACTCCCTTCACCCTCACTGCCCAGTTCTGAGATTTTCTGTTTCATTCTGTCTTCACCCTTCCAACCAGGATTCTTTCCCATCCTCCTCCAATCTTCAGGCTTTTCCAACACTGTTTGCTTCTCCCGGGGAGTCAGCCTGTATTTCCGGGTGATGTGGCTCTGCTCTCCGGGTTCGTGCTGAGGATTTGACCTCGTTGTGTTGGAAGCTGCAGGTTTGGGCTGGCTAGCTTGGAGTGGATCTCACTGAACTGCTGCTCACTCTCCCTGACAGTGCAGGGGGCCAGACTGCTGTTCCTGTACTTCCTTCAGGTCTGACCCTCAGGCAGCGTGAAACGTCCTCAGGATTGCCATGGAGATGTCATGCAGTGGTTTGGGACTGAAGGGTCAGAAACGGCTGACCTCCTGAATCCGGTAGTGCTGATCAATGAACTAACTACAGTTGGCACCTTGTCAGCTCCTGGAGAGCAGATTCGCAGGAGGGAATGGCTTGCTGCGGTGTTTATTGCAGGAATATTTAGCTGAGGTAGTTTGCTCTTGGAGGAGCAGTTCACTCTCTCAAAGCTCCAGGGCTTTGTGAGCAGCTGTGAGTGGGGGGCGGGGGGGAGTCAGAGTCAGGGGTGGGGGGGGGAGGTGGGGGTGGCTCAGAGGTGCCCTGGGAGGGTCACTGTGCAGGAGCTGGTTGATGAGACATCCCCCTGAACTGGAATCTCTGGGGGCAATTGTTTCTGTGCCACTGATTGCTTCCCAGAGTTGTCGCTGTGAGGGAAGGTGTGTGTGTGTGGGGAGTGAGGTGTGGGGTTGGGGTTGTGCAGGGGATTGTTCCTTTGCTCAGGGTGAAAGAGTAAACCTCACGATCGTACAGTACTGGGGAGAGGCCATTTGACCCATCATTCAAGTGCTTTCCCATTGGTCCCATGGCCCCACCTCTTAGGAAGTTGAATTTGAGTTCCTTCTGACGTACTTGTTCCGTTTTATTCAAAGTGTGCCCACACTGTGTTTGCCCCTGCCCCTTACAGACACTGTGGATAAGATTTCCACCTGTTGCCTTTGCTTCTCTGTGGATGCTGTGAAATCTGTTGAGCAGACGTTCTGCCGTGGGGATCAATTTCACCTCCTTCAGAACATCTAAAGCCCTAATCCTTCTGAAAACTGATCTCCAGTTGGGCCTGAGTTCTCTCACCTCACAGGAGAAAGTGGAATCAAGGAGAGAGAGGCAGTGGGGTAGGCTGGGGGTTGGGAGTGCGGAGGCAGACAAGTGGCAAATGAAATTCGCGCAGAGAAAGGCAATGTGGAGGTTTGGTGGGGCAAAGGACAGGATGGAGTGAGTTGTACAAATATGTAGGCCATCAGTGAGGGTGAGAGCTGATGCAGTCGAATAGCAGCAGGGCTGTCACATGGAGCCATCAGGAGCACTGAAGGAATTGGGGGTTGGGATGGGGGGGCAGGGGGAAGAGTGCACAGGTTTGTCACGCAGCCAGGGTGGTTCTGATAGGCAGTGCCCAGGCCGAGGGGCCTGATGTGGAGGGGAGCTGTCATCGCAGAAATGCGTGTGAACTCACCGAAGGATAAAAGATAGGGCTTTGAAAATGAGAGGAGAGAGTTTTAAAAAGGACATGAGGGGCAACGGTTTTACACAGAGGGTGGTTCGTGTGTGGAATGAACTGCCAGAGGAAGTGGTGGATGTAGGTACAGTTTCATTTTATAAGACATTTGGATAAGGACAAGGAGAGGTTTAGAGGGATATGGGCCAAACACAGGCAAGTGGGACTAGTTTAATTTAGGAACATAGAGTGATTGGACTGAAGGGTCTGTTTCCATGCTGTATATCTGTATGAATATGGTGGGCCCTCACTACTCAGTGTTCTCAAAGACCTTGCCCAGCTACAGTGCATCCGGTAGTTCCCATTCAGATCATGGGTTTGTGCACAGGGGTCTGCAGGTGAGTTTAACACTGGAAGCGAATGCACTGGTGCAGGTTGAGAATTGGTTAACATATAGAAAGCAGAGAGATAGTAGGAACTGCCGATGCTGGAGAATCTGAGATAACAAGGTGTAGAGCTGGATGAACACAGCAGGCCAAGCAGCATCAGAGGAGCAGGAAAGCTGACATTTCGGGTCTGGATCCTTCTTCAGATTTTCTGAAGAAAATTCAGATTTTCTGAAGAAGGGTCCAGACCCGAAACGTCAGCTTTCCTGCTCCTCTGATGCTGCTTGGCCTGCTGTGTTCATTCAGCTCTACACCTTGTTATCTCAGAAAACAGAGAGTGCAAGTTAATGGATAATTCCCTGTTACTGGTGGGAAATCGTAAGGATCAGAGCTTGGGTCACAACTGTTTACAGTCTGCTTCCAAGATTTGGATGTGGGGGACGATTTTAATATTTCCAAATTTGCTGAGAACGCATAACTGGGCGGAAATGCAAGTTGTGCAGGGAGACAATGCAAGGAGGTTTCAAAAAAACTTGGAGAGACACAGTGAACAGGTTAGAACTTGGCAGACTAATGTGACTAAGTGTGAAATCAGACAATTTGGGAGCAAAAATAACAAAGGCAGAATCTTTCTTACATAATGAGGGGTTTCTTCTGTAATACCTCTGACAGGGTGAACAGGAGGAGGAATTTCTTCACTGAATTTTCAGCAGCTGAGAGCTGGGGCAGCTAATTGATTGAGTGCCTTTGAGACAGAAAACAAGAGGATTGTATACAAAGTGACATTGAGGTGGTATATCAGCTGGGGTGGAATTGAATGGTATTGGAGAACGTGCCAGGGAGGGAGAATGTCAGGCGAGGATTTCTCATCTTTCCTCAGCGGGGAAGGACGGAAATGATTGAACAGGAAGAGGAAGGATGCTAATTGATGTTGTCGCTGCTTCCAGGAGGTAACGATTAATACAATGGCAAATCCTGTCTTTAACAACTGATGCCTTTCACACAGCAGGGTCTTTCTGGCCAATGAGGGCTTGTGTTTTATTACACAGCACTGCTTGCTCGGAGTCTGTTGCTGTGTCTCCGCAATGTGAGATAATGCAGGAGACAGGAACAAATGAGGCACACACTGTCACTGCTCAGAAATTGCTCTTGTTCAGACGTCCTCCCAAAAACCTCAGTCTTTAGCAGCTGTTCGTCCAGCTCACATGGTTTCCTGCTGGTCTGATCGCTCTCTCTCTCTCACCTCTGAACTGCCTCACCCAGTCAACCAGCCGATTCTCTTCCATCCCTCCCCTCACTTACCTCCATCTGTTCTATCAATGATATACAAAACCAATTAATTTCAAACTCCCCATTGAAAGGTCATGTTTCCCACTCAATCACTGTGAAATTTCCAGAGGTCACTGACAGTTCTCTGTCCCATTCCATCACAATGCTGCCTATCAGTGACAAACCTTTTGCTGGCTCCTCATCGCTGCTGTGGTGAGTTCCTGTTCACCTTCTGTCGAGGAGACCAGGCTTTAATTCCAGCAGACTTAAGGACAATCAGGAGCACGTAGTGAATTGAGCAGGTCAAGTGTTTCTGACCTTCCTCACAGCACCCAGGGACAGTGGGATTTAGTTTGGAGATTGATACAGGGATATGGGGAGAGAGTGTCTGGTCATTGATCCAATGGGAATGAAACATTTCTCAACTCTCTGCTCTTCCTGTCCTACCCTCCCAAGCCATACTCGAGCAAACATCACCTTCTACTGACAGACCAATGCACAAAGAAGGTGCATGTTATCATAATTCACTGTCTATTCACTGACTTGGAAGGTGATGGCACAGTGGTATTCTCACTGGACTGTTAAATACAGAAACCCAGACAGTGTTCTGGGGACCTAGGTTCCAATCCTGCTGTGGCAGATGGTGGAATTTTAATTCAATGTAAATCTGGAATTAAGATTCTAATGGTGACCACGATTCCTTTTGTCATTTGTTGGAAAAACCCATCTGGTTCACTAATATCGTCTCTCAAAGGCCTGTATCAATCTCCAAACTAATCCCACTGTCCCACTCTCTCCCCGTATCCCTGTATCAATCCTGACACTAATCCCACTGTCTCACTCTCTCCCCATATCCCTGTATCAATCTCCAAACTAATCCCACTGTCCCACTCTCTCCCCGTACCCCTGTATCAATCCTGACACTAATCCCACGGTCCCACTCTCTCCCCGTATCCCTGTATCAATCCCAAACGAACCCTACTGCCCTGCACCGTCCCCAAAGCTCTGTATCAATTCCCATACTAATACACGTGACTCCAGACCCACAGCAATGTGGTTGATTCTTAACTGCCCTCTGGGCATTTAGAGATGGGCAATAAATGCTGGTCAATGATGCCTTCATCCTATGAATGAATTTAAAAACAACTCCCCCTTTCACTATGGGACAGGTGGTGGCCATGTTGTGCACAGCAAGGTGCCACAAAGTACAGTGGGGTTTAAACGGCTGGTTAATCTGTATGTTTGACTGTGTGAGTTACAAAAGGGCTGTTGACACACAGACGCACTGTTCTTTCCAGCTTCAGCTTCAGCTCAGAGTCATGGGCCCTGCGGATCTAGATGTCCAGCCTGAGATACAGCACCCCCTGCAGTCAGACAGTGGGAGTGTCAGCCTGAAATATGGACTAGTCTCCATCAACCAGCACAGTGCTGCTCTGGCCCTCTCTCCATTACTGTGTAACCTCGTGCTGAAATGGCAAGAGACAGAATCCACACCATTGCACCTCTCATCCCATGATGGGTGGGCCCAGGAGGGTGCTCAGCAAACAAAAGCTGACCCTGAGGCCCAGCTGGGTGTTAGCTCCAGTAACCAAGAGCTTAGTCCAGAGTGGGAACGGGAGGCACTCTGAGCCCTGACAGGGTTGTAGGCTCTAAAGAACCTTAGTGACAGTGATGAGAAGGGAACAGAGGATGTGGATGATGGTAAATGTGAGGAGTTACCAGATGAGCGGCCAGGGTGGGTCAGTGGACTCGGGACTGACAGTTGGATGGGCATTTGGAGGTGAGCAGCAGAATTTTGGCTGAGCTGAATTTGAGAAGGTAGGGATTCTATGAACTAGGAATACGATATACTGGGGTGGGCGGAGACAGTGCAGTATACTGTGGGAGTGTGTGATATACTGGGGTACAGTGCAGTATACTGTGGGAGTGTGTGATATACTGGGGTACAGTGCAGTATACTGGGGGAGTGTGTGATATACTGGGGGACAGTGCAGTATAGTGTGGGAGTGTGTGATATACTGGGGTACAGTGCAGTATAGTGTGGGAGTGTGTGATATACTGTGGGAACAGTGCAGGATACAGTGGGAGTGTGTGATATACTGGGGATAGTGCAGTATACTGTGGGAGTGTGTGTTATACTGGTGGACAGTGCAGTATACTGTGGGAGTGTGTGATATTCAGGGTGGACGGTGCGGTATACTGTGGGAGCATGTGATATACTGGGGGTCAGTGCATTATACTCTGAGACTGTTGATATACTGGGGGGCAGAGCAGTATATGGTGGGAGTGTGTGATATACTGGGTGGGAGGGTTCAGTACACTGTGGGAGTGTGTGATATTTTGGGGGGGCAGTGCAGTATACTGTGCCAGTGTGTGATGTACTGAGGGGACCGTGCAGTATACTGTGGGAGTGTGTGCTATACTGGGGTGG
>NC_063371.1:15107399-15108401 GCF_021869965.1 Rhincodon typus | reverse complement strand
GTGTGTGTGATACTGGTGGACAGTGCAGTATACTGTGGGAGTGTGTGTTATACTGATGGACAGTGCAGTATGCTGTGGGAGTGTGTAATATACTTGGGGGACAGTGCAGTATACTTTGAGAGTGTGTGATATACTTGGGGGACTACAGTATACTGTGGGAGTGTGTGATATAATGGGGGGACAGTGCAGTATACTGTGGGAGTGTGTGATATACTGGGGGGTCAGTGCAGTATACTGTGGGAGTGTGTGATATGCTGGTGGACAGTGTAGTATACTGTGGGAGTGTGTGATATCCTGGGGATAGTGCAGTATACTGTGGAAATGTGTGATATCCTGGGGGAACAGTGCGGTATACTGTGGGAGTGTGTGTGATATACTGGGGGAACAGTGCAGTTTACTGTGGTGGTGTGTGATATACTGGGTGACAGTGCAGTATATTGTGGGAGTGTGTGATATACTGGGGGGACAGTACAGTGTACTATGGGAGTGTGTGATACACTTGGGGGGTACAGTGCTGTATACTGTGAGTGTGAGTGATATACTCGGCGGGGGGACAGTGCAATATACTGTGGGCGTGAGTGATATACTCGGCGGGGGGACAGTGCAATATACTGTGGGAATGTGTGATATACTTGGGGCGGGGACAGTGCAATATACTGTGAGGGTGAGTGATATACTCGGCGGGGGGACAGTGCACTATACTGTGGGAGTGTGTGATATACTGGGCAGACAGTGCGGTATACTGTGGGAGTGTGTGATATACTAGGCAGACAGAGCAGTATACTGTGGGAGCGTGTGATATACTGGGGGGACAGTACAGTATACTATGGGAGTGTGTGATACACTTGGGGGGTACAGTGCTGTATACTGTGGGGGTGTGTGATATACTGGGGCGGGGGGACAGTGCAGTATACTGTGGGCGTGAGTGATATACTCGGGGGCGGGGACAGTGCAATATACTGTGGGAGTGTGTGATATACTAGGCAGACAGTGCAGTATACT
>NC_063371.1:15094373-15107389 GCF_021869965.1 Rhincodon typus | reverse complement strand
GTGGGAGTGTGTGATATACTAGGCAGACAGTGCAGTTTACTGTGGGATTATGTGTTAAACGGGGGGTTACTTTGTTAGATTGCATGGAATTGTCGGTTTCTGATGTACACCTCTGAGAGACACTACTGTTACTGTTTCTCTTCCCTGTGCATTGACATTTTGAGGTTAATGCCTCTGAAGTTAGTCTTATTTTGGTGGTGCCAGAAGCCAAGCAATATATCTCACTGCTAGTGTTTGTTTTCTTTGTCGTTTTACAGGATACTGAGCAACAACAAGATTGCAATCCTCAAGACTGGTGCTTTCTCTGGACTTCAGGCCCTTGAGAAACTGTAAGTGCTATTTCTTATCTTGCTGTGGTTCCTCAGGCACTTGGTGCTTCTTCAGAGTGGAACTACTCCTATAGACTCGGTAGCAATGAGTAACAGTTCCTGTGTCAGCACACTCACCTTTTGCAGTGCCCCCCTCCACCGCCCCCCCACCTTACAGCCCAGACCCTGCCACACAGCGTCTGTGTCCCAGACAGACCTATTTGAAGAGGCTTCTATAAACTCGATGGTAATTGACAGGGGCAGGAAATCAGAGGCTCAGTAAATGGCTGGTCTGGGGACCTGGGAAATGGGGAACAGGAGACACAGTAACGTGGAGGCATGAGGGGCAGTGACAACAACAGGAAGGCATTCGGGAGTTCTGGGAAGGGTGGAGTCAAAGATGATTGGATCAGCCATCTTCTTACCAATACAGAGGGAGGAGGGAGCTGTTCCAATGGGATGGACACCACCTCAATCCTGCTGGGACCAGAGTCCTGGAGAATCGCATAACCAGGGCTAAGGATGGGGATTTCAGCGAAATGGGTGTGTGCTCCGGTTGGGAGTGGATCTCAAGAAATGGAGATGGAGCAGCTTGTGGTAGATTCCACTGGGGAACAGTCAATTCTGGATTTGGTGATGTGTAATGAGGCAGGCTTTATTGTGGAGCTCATTGTGAAGGAACCCCTTGGGGGACACTGACCATGAAATGATGCAATTCATGCTGCAGTTTGAGAGGGAGAAGTTGGAATCAGACGTTACAGTATTACAGTTGAGTAAAGCACACAAAAAGACATGAGGGAAAAGCTGGCCAGAGGTGATTAGAATGGGGTGGGGGGCCTAGCAGGGAAGATGGTGGAGGAGCAGTGGCAGGAGTTTCTGGGAATAATTCAGGAGGCACAGCAGACCTTGATCCCGAGGAAGAAGAACCGTACCAAGGGAAGGACGAGGGAAGTCAGGGACAGCAAAAAAGCAAAACACAATCATACAATGTGGTGAAGATTAGGGGGAAGCCAGAGGATTGGGAAGCCTTGAAAAACCAGCCAAGGATAACTGGAATAGCAATAAAGGGGGAGAAGATGGAATATGAGACAAAGCTAGCTGGAAATACTAAAATAAATTGCAAGTGTTTTTTTGGTTATTTAAAATGTTAGAGGCAAGAATGGGCATTGGACCACTGGTAAATGATGCTGGAAAAGTAGTAATGGGGAGCAAAGAAATGGTGGAGGAACTGAATTGATACTTTGGATCAGTTTTCACAGTGGAAGACACCAACAGCATACCGGAATTTGAAGAGAATCAGGGGCAGAGGTGAGTGTAGTGTCCATCACTAAAGAGAAGGTGCAAGGAAAGCTGAAAGGTCTGAAGACTGATAAATCACCCAGATTAGATGGACTATATCCCTGGATTTTGAAGGAAGTAGCTGAGATTGTGGAGGCATTGGTGGTGATCTTTCAGGAATTATTGGAGTCAGAGAGGGTCCCAGAGGACTGAAAAATGGCTAATGTGACACCCCGGTTAAAGAAGGGATGGAGGCAGGAGACAGGAAACTCCAGGCCGAAACTACGGCTAGGTCATTGATAAGATTTTAGAATCCATGATGAAGGATGAGATTGCAGAGTACTTGGAAGTGCACAGTAAAATAGTGCTGAGTCAGCATGCCTTCGCCACGCCTGACAAATCTGTTAGAATTCTTTGAGGAGGTAATGAGCAAGTTAGACAAAGGAGAGCCAGTGGATGTGATCGATTTGGATTTCCAAAAGACCTTTGACAAGCTGCTACACAGGACGCTCCTCAGTAAGATAATGGTATTATCTTACCCATGGTATTAAGGGCAAGGTACTGGCATGGATAGAAGGTTGGCTGACCGGCAGAAGGCAGAGAGTGGATAAAGGGATCTTTTCAGGATGACAGCCAGTGACACCCAGAGGGTTGTTAATCTATGGAATTCCTTGCCCAGTGAAGTAGTTGACGCTACTTCAGTAAACGCTTTTAAAAAAAAGGTAGATTTGTTTTGAACAATAAAGGAATTAAGGGATACGGTGAGAACGCGGGTGAGTGGATCTGAGTCCACAAAAGGATCAGCCATGATCTTATTGAATGGCGGAGCAGGCTCGAAGGGCCAGATGGCCTACTCCTGCTCCTAGTTCTTGTGTTCTTGACAAGTGGAGTTCTGCAGAGGTCTGTGTTGGGACCACAAATCTTCACGTTACACATTAATGATCTGGACAAAGGAACTGAGGGCACTATGTTTGCAGGTGACACAAAGATAGGTAGAGGAACAGGTAGTGTTGAAGAAGTGGGGAGGCTGCAGAAGGAGAGGCTAGGAGAGTGGGCAAAGAAATGGCAGATGGAATATAATGTGGCAAAGTGTGAGGTTATGCACTTTGGCAGGAGGGATAGAGGAGTAGGCTGTTTTCTAAATGGGGAAAAGCTTTGGAAATCTGATGTACAATGGGATTTGAGAGGCCTAGTTCAGCATCCTGTTAGGGTTAACATGCAGGTTCAGATGGCAGTTAGGAAGGCAAATGCAATGTTAGCATTCATTTCAAGAGGGCTAGAATACAAGAGCAGGGATGTCCTGCTAAGGCTGTATAAGGCTCCGGTCAGACCGCATTTGGAACATTGTGAGTAATTTTAGGCCCCAAATGTAGGGAAGGAGGTGCTGGCGTTGGAGAAGGTCCAGAGGATGTTTACAAGACCATGCTCCTGGGGATGAAGGGCTTGTCATATGAGGAGTGGTTGAGGATTCTGGGCCTGTACTGGATGGAGTTTAGAACAATGGAGGGGGGGATCTGATTGAAACTTACAGAATATGGATTGACCTGGATAGAGTGGATGTGGAGAAATGTTTCCACTAGTAAGAGAGAATGGGATCTGACGGTACAGCCTCAGTTTGAATGGATGACACCCTAGAACTGAGATGAGAAAGAATTTCTTCAGCCAGAGGGTAGTGAATCTGTGGAATTCACTGCCACAGAAAGCTGTGGAGGCCAGGTCATTGAGTACATTTAAGACAAAGATAGATAGGTTCCCGGTTGTCAGGGGATCAAAGGTTATGGCGAGAAAGCAGGAGAATGGGATCAAGAAACTTTGCAGCCATGATTGAATGGTCTAATTTCTGCTCCTATGTCTTATGGTCTCATTAGGTGTATTTAAGCCAGAGATAGATAGGTTCCTGATTAGTAGAGGGATCAAAGGGTTATGGGGAGAAGGCAGTAGAATGGGATCGAGAAATGTATCAGCCATGATTGAATGGTAGAGCAGACTCGATGGGCGGGATGGCCTAATTTCTGCTCCTGTGTCGTCTTCTCATGAAAAGTGTGTGGTCAGTCTCAAGCAGCAAGAGCAAGGGCAGATTTGGCCTCTGTGGGGCTGCCTTACTCCTGGCTCAATGGAAGAGACAGATGGCAGTATGCAGTAAGCACACTGTGCTCTCTCAGGCCCCCTGCTAATGTGTGTCTCTCTCCCTGTCTCCCTGTCTCCCCCCTGCACCCCCCCACCCCATTCACAGCTCTCATGTGTGCCCCCGCTGTGGGCTTCCACTTCAGTCAGCCCTGTCATCTTCCCCCTCTGATTCAACATGCAAACCACTTGCACAGCCACAGGAATTCTTTGCTACTTTGCCGTCGGGATTGGTGTGGGTACAAAGTGAGAGCTTCCCACAGATGAGGGATAAGCTGTTGGGGGAGGAGGGAGTGTGTACTGTCTGCTCATTTTTCCTGGGCTGCGATCTGAGCCCTCAGCGCTCACTCATCACATTCTCGCAAAGTGCTTCTGTACCCTGAGCAAGTCCAGTGCTTCGAGTCACCAATTGGATTTAGTTGCAGGTATCTGGGGCGGCAGGGCAGTGTGACTGAGAGCCCAGTTAGATCCCAAACAGGGTGAAGATTGTGAGACGTGTCAGGTCCCCAGTGCCTGGGCTGTGGGGTCTGGCAGCTTGGAGCAGGCACTCACAGGATGCAGGCTTTGGGAATCAGTCCCAGTGGAGTTGGCAAACTTCCTGGAGAAGCTGCAGAATGTGCTGCTAACCTTGGGAAAGATCTCCTTGAACTATCTGTGTCACACAGGCTCTAGGAATGCCTGAGAGAAAAATATATCTAAAAAAGGCAGGCTCCCGCTGAGGCAGACCACATTGTAACTAGGTTCTTTAATCAGGAGTTACAAACTCCTGACCTAGCTCTCTCTCACCTTCCACAGCAGTCAGGCACTGTGGCAAAAGCTAACTTTTAAAAACCAGCCTGTCTTTGTGTAACAACGCCAAGGGCAGATAAATTATTTCCCAAGTGACTTGAAAAGGTTCAGAAAACATTAACAAAGCTATTGCTCGGGTTATAAAACCCAAAAGGACTGCACATGTTGTAAATCAGGAACAAAAACAGAAATTGCTGGAAAAACTCAGCAGGTCTGGCAGCATCTGTGAAGCAAAAATCAGATTTAACATTTTGGGTCCAGTGACCCTTCCTCAGAAATAGAGTTACAGATGTTTATAAAATCATGGGGGACATGGACAGGGTGAATAGCCAAGGTCTTTTTGCCTAGGGTGGGACAGTCCAAAACCAGAGGGAATAGGGTTGAAGTGAGAGGAGAAAGATTTAAAAGGGAACTAAAGGGCAACTTTTTCTGGGCAACCAGAGGGTGGTGTGTGTATGGAATGAGCTGCCAGAGGAAGTGGTGGAGGCTGGTACAATTACAACATTTAAAAGGCATCTGGATGGGTACGTGAATAGGAAGGGTTTAGAGGGATATGGACCAAATGCTGGCAAATGGGACCAGATTAATTTAGGATATCTGGTTGGCATGGACGAGTTGGATTAAGGGTCTTTTTCTGTGCTGTATGTCTCTATAACTCTATGACTCTGTGTAAATCCCTCCTGGGATGTAGGAACTCTGACAGGCCATTTGTAGACAATAGGTGTTTGTCATTTCTCCTGCCCAGTGATCTGCTGTCACAGTATCTTCTGCTCATCCCCATTCTCTCACGGTGACTTTCTCTGTTCTACAAACTCCCAGTGACATCCATCCTCCAACTCTGCCTGAGTTCACCCACTTTCTGCTGCTGCTCCTTTCATTTGATTTATTGTCACATGTACCTAAGTACAGTGAAAAGCTTTGTTTGTGAGCAGTGCAGACAGATCATAGTGAGCAAGGACATATTGATCACAGGGTGATAAAGAACTTGGACAGAGTAAGACATGCAGGTGACACCCACAGGACGTATGCGAGGCAAGACCAACATTAACAAGAATAGCATTATTTTGAAATTAGAGAGTCCATTCATCAGTCCAATAACAGCAGGGAAGAAGCTATTCTTGAACCTGCTGTGCATGTGTGCAAGCTTCTGTATCTTCTGCCTGATGGAAGAGGTTGCAGGACAGCATTACGGGGGTGGGAGGGGTCTTTCATGATGTTGACAGCCTTTCCAACAGTCACGAGACATGTCAAATGGAGTCCATGGGTGGAAGGTTGGCTTCTGTGATGGTCTGGGCTGTGTACACAGCCTTCTGTAGTTTCTTACGGTCCTGGGCAGACCAGTTGCCGTACCAGGCTGTTATGCACCTGGACAGTATGCTTTCTATGTTGCATCTGTAAAAGTTGGTGAGGGCCCTTATGGACATGTCAAATTTCCTGAGCTGCCTGAGGAAGAAGAGGCATCTATGTGGGAAGTATGGGATAGGCTATCGGTTATTGTCATTCCGAGGAACTTGATGCTCTCCATCCTCTTAACCTGTGTTCCACTGATGTAGATGGGTACGTGTTCTCCTTCTTTCTTTCTGAAGTCAATGATCAGTTCTTTAGTTTTGCCGACATTGAGAGGCTGTTATCATTGCACCACATCACCAAGCCCTCTATCTCCTTCCTGTGTTCTGATTTATCGTTGTTTGATTTCCATCCTACCCCAATGGTGTCGTCAGCAAATTTGTAGATGGTGTTCATTTGGAATTTAGCAACACCGTCATTGGATGACTGGGAGTACAGTAGAGAGCTGAGAGTGTGTCCTTGTGGGGTTCTAGTGTTGAGTGGTATCGTGGAGGAGGTGCAATTGTCTTCACTGATTGTGGCCTACTGCAGAGGGTGGAGCCAAGAGCCAGGTCTCGGAGTTTTGAGATTAGCCTGGAGGGGATTATGGTGCTGTTGTCAACGAGCAGGAGCCTGATATAGGTATCCTTTTTATCCATATGTTCCAGGGATGAGTGCAGGGCTAGGGAAATGGCATCCGTGTGAACCTGTTACGTTGTTAGACAAATTGCAGGGGATCGAGACAAGCTGGAAGGATCTTCCTGTTTCAGCCTCTCCTTGTAAGCTGGGAGGAGGAACACAGCATTGTGATCTGTTTTTCTGAAGTGTGAATGGGAAATGGAGCAGTAGGTGTCTTTGATGACCATGTAGCTGTGTTCAAGGTTGCTCAGTACTCCAGTGGGGCAGGAGATGTGTTGGTGGTAACTTTGGCAACACTCTGTTGAGTATGGCTTGGTTGAAGAGTGTTTGTGGCAGTGTAAGTTTAATCCAGGGTATTCTTCGTATCCACCACATCAGCTTTGATCAAACAGTCAACTTTGTAGAGTTACAGAGTCAAACAGCATAGAAAGAGGCACTTCGGCCCACCTTGTCTATGCTGACCAACAAACACCAAACTACTCCAATCCCATTTACCTGCACCTGATCCACAGCCTACTATGCCCTGGCATTTTAAATGCTCATCTAATTGCTTCTTAAATGTCATGACAGTACCTGCCTCCACCATTCCCACAGGCAACATGTCCCATATTTCCACCACCCTCTGGGTGAAAAAAAGCTTTTCCTCAGATCCCTTCTAAAACACTTACTCCTCACCTTAAACTGATGCTCTCTGGTCTTAGATATGTCTGCCATATGGAAAAGATTCTCACAATCTGCTCTCTCATAATTTTGTATACCTCAACTAGATCACACTTCAGCCTCCTTTGCTCCAGGGAAAACAAACCCAACTTATCCAGTCTCTCCTGATAATGGGGACTTTCCATTCCAGGCAACATCCTGGTGAATCTGTACTGCACCCTGTCCAGTGCAGTCACATTCCTCCGACAGTGTGGCACCCAGAGCACGCACAACTGTATTCCATTTCATATTGTCCTTTCTGGACATCACTTTCACAAGTCATTTTTCTTTTTGCAATTTCGAGCACCTCTTCATTTATCTTGTGCTGTGTCTGTGGAATTTTAAACATGTGTCTGACATCTGCATTTCTTGGAAATATCTATATGAATGGCCTTTGTTTCTGAGTGGATAGGATGAAGCACCTTCTGAGGTTTTCCTTGTTACAACCTTGAGTTTCCCTCTTGTAACCTTTATGAGATGACCTCTTGCATACTCTGACCGGCTAACTTTAGCTGCCTTTTGCGTGATCATTTGGTGTAAACAGACAAATGGATTGACTCGTTCCAGTGTGACACTTCAGTCTTCACTCCAGCCTCTCTAAGTGTCTTCCCTTTCTGTCCCATTGTGTTTATCTTTCTGGTCTTCATGCATTGACTCTATCCTAAGCAGCTTCATTTTAGCTGGTCTGTGATATTTTGTCAAGCCTCTTGAGATTCATTAGTGCCGTGTCGTCAGCGTACTGAAGTTTACATTTAGCGCCTCCAGTTTTTCCGTCCAGTTGTCTGGGTATTTGCTCGGTGTCCAGTTTGATGAAGATTAGTGGCAGCAAAAAGATTTGTTGCAGTCCTTTCTCAGCAAAGCGGCAGCATGAGAAGAGCAAGGTCAGGGATGTTTGTGTTGCCATGGGAATGATAGTATCTCCCATTGTGACTACCCTGGGAATGTCAGCCTGCTTCATGCGTTGGAGCGTCTGCAATGGCTTGTGCAGCCAGGGATCTGCCTGACCTGCTCACAGTAAACCCCAGATTCAGTCCCGGAGTGTGTCCCGAATTTCAGACACATTGGTTTCACCTGCACCCTGGGAGAGGGCACCGAGAATTCATGTCTGGCTTGTACACCACTCCAGTCACAGAGTCTGAGGGTTGCACACCTCCAATAGAAGTTCCACACCTGCCTTGGCCAACAGGCATCGCACTGACCCTCTGTTCTCCACATTGTCCTGCCTTGTAGCAAAAGCAACGGAGATGAAATGGCAGAGTAAATGCCACACTGTCAGAGGAGCAGGCTTGTGGGTGAGCTGTGAAGCTATCTCTGTCTGCCCTCACTGTTTGCTGGAGAAAGATCCCACAGTCAGATCCGGAGAAAAACAGGGGAGAGATCGCTGGTATTCTGTTCCATCTTTACCCTCCAACACGAGACAGATATCATTTTGTCATTGTCATGTTGCAGTGTGTGTTGGATCTTGCCGTGCGGGGCGTGCAGTTGATACAAATGGCAGCGGAGTCTGGTGCACTGTCGACGAGCTGTCCCGAGGGTTTGGATATGGTAGGAATACAGGTCCCTTGTGTTTCTGCTGAAGAAGGGAGGTCCCAGAATCAGGATTCTCCTGAACTTGGAAAACAGGAGCCTGGTTAGGCCATTTGGCCCTGAGCTTGATGCAAACTTGTCAATGCCATGAAGGAGATTGAACCATGAACCGTGTCTGCCCAAGGTCTGGGAGGCTGTCAGCAGTGGGTTTGGGTCAAGTGTGGGGAGCAGAGGGAATCCTATGTGTTTCCAGGAAGGAGCAGGGTTGCTGAGGTGTGGCAGGAAGTAGATTTTCGGGATGCTGCGAGGGAGAGTGTGAAAGGCTGGAGGAGCAGTCCCTGTGAAGCTGCAGACTGATCCCACACTGATGGGCTGGTACAGTTCGAGTGCACAAACAGCCCTGTGCGCAGGGAGCCGGGAGGCTGTTGCGAGCCGAGATCATAACAAGGGAAAGCAGTGCTGGCCTCGGGAATCTCCTGGCAGCCTCAGAGGGATCAACAGGAATGTTCCTACACAGTGTCAGTGAGACTTAGCAGAATGTCGTCCTTGGCACAGTCTCTGTGTGTAGCCTGAGGGAGTTGTGCCTGATACAGTAACAGTCCTCCATGGCCAGTCTGGACAGGGAGCTGTCACAGGGCTATTCGACCATGGGGGACAGTGGAACTGAACAATGTTACAGTCGTGTGGTAGCCAGTGTTGAGCAGGAACAGTGAGGCTGAGCGGGGAGGGGGTAGCCTTGGCTGGTTGGGATTTGTTATTGCTTTTCCCTGAGCTGAAGGGTAAAGCTGTTAGCCTGCAGAGCAGCTCCAGGCCGCACTGCCTGGAGTTCTGTCCTGTTCAGTACAGGATGCTCCTTGGGGCCTGTCAGATCCGAGCTGTCGGTGAGTCTGCCCATCTCTGCCGCAGCTTTCGTAGCCACTGGCCGTCCCAAGGTGTTTCACACACCACTCACTGGCTGGAATGTAGCAATGCTGCAACTGGGGAACCGCACAGCATGATCCCATGAGCAGGGATGGACAGAACGTCTGCTTTAATTGCCCCGATGGAGGGTCTGATTGGATAGCGGTGCTGGGTTGGAGTGAGGGGGCATTTCCTCAGCTAGCCGTGCAAACCTGCTGCTGCTCACATAACGTGCTCCAGCCTGGGGCCTGTGACTCAACGCCAAGTGTGCCATCTGGGGAGGAGATGTCGGAATGTTGTTCCCTCCTGCTTCTGACTCAGAGAATGGGCACTGCTCAGGCAGTGCCGCACTCTCGTTGCAGGAAGGATGTAGTGACCAGAGCATTGTACCCAGCCACATCTGAAACTTAAACCGCTCATTCCTGACAGAAAAACTCCCAACCATTCTAAATATTATGCTTTCTGTGAGGTTTCAATAGAGCGAGTGTGCTGAGGTCCGAGAGTGGTTTATGTAGGAAATGGTACTGTGTGCTGTGTAAACACAGCTCATGCATTAACTGCATAAAGGGTGTACTATTCACTGTCTATAAATTACAGAGCTGGAGGAACACACTGTCGGCAGCAGGATTTCAGTCCAGTCTGCAGCATAGCTTGTGTACCGCCACTCTTCCCCCCCCCCCCCCCCCCTACAGAAACACAAAGTTTTTTGTTTCGTTTGGGTCAGGAATTCTCTGGTTAAGTTACCAGGCCTGCAGTCTTCAGGTCCCAAGTAAGCACGTTGCTGTGACGCAGAGTCAGAGGTGTGTGCAAAAGTAGGTGCTCTGTTTGTTCTGCTTTATTATCCCGGAGATTGGGGAAGGGATGGAGAGGCTGCTCCAATTACAAAAACAGGAGGCTATTCTGTCTGGTGAGGCAGCCTGGCTATACATTACCCTCACATAGGTAATGGTCAGTGGGTGATAGCCTGACCTTGGCCCAGAATGGCCTGGGGACAGTATGCCCTTGGCCAGAATGGCCTGGGTCAGTATGACCTCGGCCCAGAATGGCCTGGGGACAGTATGACCTCGGCCCAGAATGGCCTGGGGACAGTATGACCTCGGCCCAGGATGGCCTGGGGACAGTATGACCTCGGCCCAGAATGGCCTAGGGACAGTATGACCTCGGCCCAGAATGGCCTAGGGACAGTATGACCTCGGCCCAGAATGGCCTGGGGACAGTATGACCTCGGTCCAGAATGGCCTGGGGACAGTATGACCTCGGCCCAGAATGGCCTGCAGGGGTCGATATGTGTGAATCACAGCTCCTGACCCCTGGCCTGCTGGACATCTCATTGGAATCCCCACTTGGCCAGGGGCAGCTGGACCATCTCAAACTGTGCCCACCTGAGAAGGGAAAGCAACCAGCCAAGAGACGGAGTTGGAGTGGGGGTGGGGGATGATAGTGAGAATGGAGCTCAGTGAAGGCCCTGTCACTGCACAAGGCTCTGACTGAGCCTCAGCATCAATTAACCTCCGTGGGGGGTGGGGGGAGGTGACTTTCTGTCAGTGCAAAGGGAAGGTTTGTGTTAGTTTGGAGTTGAGAGCCAGTTGCAGGGAGCTGAGGTCTCCGTGCTCTGTAAATATACAGTGATGAATAAAAGAGAGAGGTGCTTTGAGAAGCAATGGGAGCCTGAGAAACTGCATTGTTCCAGCAGCCTGTGAATCGAACAGTTTCCCCCTTACCCTGAGAGGAATGATGTGGAGCAGGTCAGTAATGACAGTGAGGGAGAGGGAGGGGGCTGACTCTGTGTTCTGTCTTCGGGAACCCCTTTTGTAATGGTGCGAGATTGTGAAAGGTGCGATAAAAATGCAAGACCGCTTAGAATAGAATAGAACCCCTACCGTGGGGAAGCAGGTCATTTGGCCCATCTGTTTTAATGTTCGAGAGATAGGATCATGAGTAGGCCATTCAGCCCTCAGGCCTGGTCCAGCATCCAGTTAGTTCATGGCTGATGTACATCTCAATTCCATGCGCATGTTTCGGGGGCTCTCAATTAAGTGGATAGTTGGGACTATGACAGGAATAATGAGCTGACAATCACGGCCCATTTCTCCCCCAGTCGCTCGATGAGTATGAGTTGAGTCAGTGCCCAAAAGGGCGAATTGATTCTATTTTACAGTCCTAACCAGAACAGAGAAGCCCACCAGACTCATTTAATAATCCATTATTATCAGCATTAATCTTATTCTTAAAGTAAGTGGCAAGCTCTACTCAACATCAAAGCTGTGATCTAAAATGAAAACTGTACCTCCCCCTTAATGCCAAGCACAGTCATGCTCACACAACAGAAAATCCAATAGTGTGTGCAGTGATGATGGTTGAACAGAAAGGGCAAAAGGGGAAACAGTACCCCTGTGGGCCAAGTATGTAATAACCAGGCTAGAACGGGATGACTTCTCATGATGAATTCGAAAGCTGACAACAGCTAAACAATGGAGTATGTTCCATATTGATTGCAGTCTGTCTGGATCCAAATCTCTGAGGATTGGTCCAAATCACGCCTTTCAGATTTCACAAGGTAATCAGAAACAGTCCGACTTGGTGACTCTATCACGTTCTCAGGAGCTCGCACTGAGAAAAGTCCAGGAAGGATTGCGAGGCACCCAACAGGATATTGGCTGCCAGGGTTAGAGCTTCTCCTCAAATGTGCTGCTGTTAAAAATTCTCCAAGAGGAGCCTATTCACATTTCCTTCGGGTAGTAGAGAGAAGAGGAATTGCATTTCTGTAGCACCTGTTACTACCCAAGGGCATCACAGGTGACAGTGGCCAAGTCAGCATCCAAAGAAAAACTGCGTTCAAGAGACCACTGCGTTTACAGTGTGGTTACCATGGTGATCAGGTATTGAGCAGGTTCACAAGACACTGCCAAAACATTTGACCAAAAGAATGTGGTTTTATTACAGAAAACTGGCGACACAGGGCTACACCATAATTTGGAAAGGTTTGACACAAACAGCAAAACAAAAGATTCAACTCCTTTCCCCATCATTGTTCCTCACAAACACTTCACTCTTCACTTTCTTCCTCAACTAATCAGTGCACAAGCATTTCTTCCAAGTGAGTTTCTGCACATTCACCAGCTATCGTTCTCTCCATTTTACCCCAACATACACAGAAAAAGGTTAACTCACTGAATTCGGCATGGGCTATGGAGAGTCACTGAGGGAGTGCTGCACTGTCAGAGGGTCAGTGCTGAGGGAGTGCCACACTGTCAGAGGGTCAGTGCTGAGGGAGTGCTGCACTGTCAGAGGGTCAGTGCTGAGGGAGTGCTGCACTGTCGGAGGGTCAGTACTGAGGGAGTGCCACACTGTCAGAGGGTCAGTACTGAGGGAGTGCCGCACTGTCGGAGGGTCAGTACTGAGGGAGTGCCGCACTGTCGGAGGGTC
>NC_063371.1:15083269-15089373 GCF_021869965.1 Rhincodon typus | reverse complement strand
GCCGCACTGTCGGAGGGTCAATACTGAGGGAGCACCGCACTGTTGGAAGGTCAGTGCTGAGGGAGTGCCGCACTGTCGGAGGGTCAGTACTGAGGTCATTCCATTTGCTAGCTGTTGGTCCATAGCCTTCTGTGTTGTAGCATCTCAAGTGATCATCTCAGTCATTCCTCAGTGTCTCCAGTGTTTCTGTTTCTCCCAACATCTCAAGGCCAACAGTTCTAGATAAACACCATCTGCTGGGTTACATTACTGTTCTCAAATCCCCTGTAAATGCCCTTCTCATTCCCTTACAGCAGTGCCCCCCTCCACTTATTGTTTCTCCCTTTTTACCCCATATAAGCCCCTCATAACCTTCTCCATCTCAGTCTTGCCCACACCCCTTCCCAGCTTTCCCTGGTCGATCGACAACAGTCCCAGCTGATCACCTCTCTCTGCAAGGGTTCACAGTTAGAACTGCACCCAGCCCCAGGATCCATTGGCATCAGGAAAACAACTGGATCAGGTACAGGCTGTCCGAGTAGTGCCAACTTGCAGCAACAACACCGTGTCCCAGAGGATTTCCCAGCCACTTACATATTGCTCTTGAAGGTTGGCAGTGGTGGCAGCTATTCTGTGCACAGGTGGATCCCGCAGCTTTGGGCATTGAGTAGGCAGCTTTGGGAGAGAGCTTGTCAGGGTTTTGGTGGGGACAGGGTGGAAAGCACTGAGAGAGAGTCAGGCAGTCCTGGCTGTCTGCTTCCACCTGCAGTTGGAGACAAGCTGCTCGTTCGAAATGTCCATGCACTTGGCAAAGGAAGCAACGGCAGTGCAGACAGTTGAGAAGCTATCTGAGTTACCACCTCCGAGAGAAACACTGAAAACATAAAAGTGCTGGAGATCACAGCGGCTCAGGCAGCACCCATGGAGAGAGAGAGAGAAAGGCTAACGTTTCGAGTCAGGATGGCTCTTCATCAGTCTGTGAGAAGCAGGCAGGCTCAGGTAAATCTGCAGCACTGGACACACAGCAGGATCCCACATTCACGTTGGTCTGCTGTTTCAGTATCAGTGCATTTACCTCCTTGCCTTTTCCGTCAGTTCAAACAGTTCAACTCTTGTACAAAAATGTAATTGACTGTCGTTGTCTTCCCAAATCCTCTGTTTTCACTGATGTGGCTCCAGCCTTTTTTTTAGCTTAGAAAATACTGATGTGTGCTTTCTTTCCAGAAGATATGAATTGGCTGAGGTGTCAGTTTGGAGCTGGCTGATTTTTGTAGCTTGTTTTGACAGGCTGATTTCCGGTGTGAGATCCTTGTTCACTGCTCGCAACCCTCTCTGGGTCAAAGCAAATTGTGCAGCATTTGGAGAAGTGTTCACAGTTTATTGCAGGATTCCCGAGGTGAGGGCAGGGCCACTTACAGGATGATACGTTTGACCCTGTACAGTAACCCAGCACCACTGGCTGGTGAGGCTCGAGGCTGCTTTATGCTACCCAGCAGTGCCCTCTCAGCCAGAGTGCATACCCTGTCCCCTACACCACAGCCTGGCCCCTGCCCCCTGCCCCAGTGGCTCAGCCTGCCATGTAACTGGTAGTCTGTCACAGAGCACAGTGTTTACTGATAGACCCTACAGAGGTAGGCACATTGATAACCTTGGAGATTTACTGTGCAGGAGGAGATTGCAGGTTACAAACAGAGAAGAGGTCAGTGCTGAGCGACAAACAAGTGACTCCATCCCGAAGATGGGAGTTTTAAACCTCAGCCAGAGCCCAGGTAGCTCAGTTAAAAACATGGGCGGATGGGCCAATCAGCAGAGGGATTGAGTTGAGCAAGCATATGAATCTTTTCCAACCCAGCCTGCATTGTATCAGGCCAGAAGGAGCGAGAGCTGTTCTGATTAATGGTGATTTATTGAACACAGCAGAAGATCCAATCTGTATTTCAGGTTAATAAACAGTAGGTTTGGACAGAATTCAGTCCCTTTTGTGATAAAACTCTGGGCTTTGTGAATGTGGATTTGTGAAATGTGGGTTACATTAATTCCAGATTTACTTGTGTTGCAGTATATTAGATCAAGATAAAATGTTTAAAAAGAACGATCTGAAATGCAGGATAATCCATCTGGACTGAGTTACATTGCATGTATCGAATATGAGTGGGATGAAATATGGTTTCACTAACGTCATATCTGAGTGGAAGTTTATTGTGGATCGGTGCAGAGCACAGCCAATCATCTGCATTGTGTTGAATGTTGGCAAAGGGACACAGTTTGTGCTTGTCTTGTTGTTTAATGTGCCCGAGGCTCTGCCAAGCCTGGCCTGTCCAGGAACCAAATGGTGAAAGCACAGTTGCTGGTTCTGGCTGTGAGCGAGAAGCAAGTGGGCAGTGTTGCCTACTGACTGGCAACAGAGCTCCCCCCTGATGGTGAAGCCTTGGCAATAGCCCAGCCTTTCGGGATTTGTTACACAGAGCACCACTGTACACACAGGGCAGGAACATCAGAGCACAAGAAGGCTGTTCAGCCCCACAAACCAACTCTGCTCCCCTACATCAGGGCTGATCACTGCACCCAGATTCCCATGATCTCATGAGCAACTCAAAATCTCTCAGCCTCCATCTTGAGCTTCCACAGCTGCCTGGGATAGAGAATTCCAACCATTCCTCACCCTCTGAATGATGCATTTCGTCTGGATCTCTGTCTGAAACAGCCTGCCTCTCGTTCTGAGAGTGTTCACTCAAAGCTGCCCATCCTCTGGGAAGCTCTGCACATGTCCATCAACACGGCAAGGAGTGGCTCCACCATCCAGAGGCCTGGCTAGTGACAGAATAAACGACAGGGAACATTGGACTGTGTGAGTTGGTTTGAAAGCCCACAGCCCCGAGCGAAACATTGTTTCTGCATCCAGTCAGCCTCTCCTTTTCTGCCTCTGCACTCTAGTTCACCTCTCATTCTAAACTCCAGTGAATATAGGCCCAGTCTCCTTGACCTGTCCTGAATGGACAGTCTCACCATCCCAGGAATCAGTCTGTGGAACCTGTTCCACACTCCCTCAGTGATAAGTCTCTCAGTCAGGGAACCAGAACTGCATACAGCCCTCCTGGTACACTCTCACCAGTACCTCCTGTACTCCAACCCCATTGCGACTTCCTGCCTTTTACAGAAATACTCTGGTCGGAGGAATGAGGAACCGAGGTGGATACAATCACTGTTATCCGCATTCTATTCCACCTGCCGTGATCTTGCTCGCTCACACAGTTAGTTTCAATCTCCCTGAGGGTGGTTTGCATCCTCCTCATATTTCCAGCTGAGTTCTGGGATAGATTGGGATATGCTGGGATCAAGTCCCTGATCCTTGCAGTAGCTGACTTGTAACAAACTACCAACCTGAGAATGACCCATTTAATCCTACTCTCTGTGATCTGCAGTGCATGGTAGTATATTTCCTCCAATCCCACACAATTTAATTCTGTTTTCTAGCCTCCTGTGAGACACTTGGTCAGCAGATTTCTGGAAATCTCAGTAGAGAATAACACCCACTAGTTCGCCCTGAGTGACTCTACTCAGAACATCCTCAAAAAACCCTCTCCATCCAGTTTGTCAAATAATGTTTCCCTTTCATAAATCCATGTTGACCCTGTCCAATCAGGCAATGATTTTCTTACTGTCCAGTAACCACAGTTTATAATCAATTTTCCCAAAGACTGACAGCAGGCTAACAGCACAGTAATTCCCTGTTTTCTCTGTCTCTCTCTCCTTTCTTCAGAAACCTTCCAATCTCAGGCACCATCAAATAAATGAATTTTGAAAGATGGTCACCTTTGTATCTACCATCTCTATAGCCGAATATTTCAGCACTAGAGAGTGAAGGGTATCAGGGATTTAGATATTTATTAATGGTCTAGTCTTGGTGTGCAGGGGACAGTTTTAGAGTTTGCAGATGACAGCAACCTTGGGAGATGTGAGGGGGACACTGTGGAACTCCAAAAGGACACTGACAGATTGGTGGAATGGGTAGATAGCTGGCAGATGTGGTTCAGTGAGAGAAGTGTGAGGTGATGTACTTCGGTCAGAAGAACATTGGAAGACAATCTAAAACCGGGGGTACAATTCTAAAGGGGCTGCAGGAGCAGAGGGGCCTGAGTGTTTCCATGCACTGATCACTGAAGGTGATAGGTGGGCTGTGGTTAGCAATGAATAAAGCACACAGTGTTCTCAATTTTAGTGACAGGGGCACAGGGTACAACAAGAAGGTGATGATGAGCTTGTATAAGACACTTGCTTGACCTCAGCTGGAGGAATGTGTAGAGTTGTGGGTACCATATTGTAGGAAAGATGTGAATGTATTGGAGATAGGGTAGAAAGGATTTACAAGAATAGATCCAGGGATGAGAAACCTCAAGGATGAGGATAGGTTGAAGAAATTGGGACTGTTCTCCTTGGAGAGAAGAAGGCTGAGAGCAGATTTGAGCAAGGTTTTCAAACTCATGAGTGGGGCTGGACAGAGTAGACAGGGAGAAACTGTTCCTGCTTGTAAAAGCAGCAAGTACAAGTGTGGCACGGATTTAAAACTACGTATAAATGAAGCAAGGGTGATGTGAGAGAAACTTTTCACTCAGTGTGTAGTTACGATCTGGAATGTGCTGTCTGGAAATGTGCTGGAGACAGGTTCAGTTGAGGCATTGGATGGTTATTTGGATTGAAATGGTGTGCGGAGATATGGGGGAAAGGCAGCAGATTGTCACTCGGGAAAGATGCTCATTTGAAGAAGCTGGTATAGAGACGATGGGCCGAACAGCCTCCTCCTGCAGCATAAAACCTATGGTAATTCTGTGATCTGATCAGGGCCTCACTGTGCTGGCAAACTGGAAATCAAGACCCTCTATACCCAGAGTCAACAGAAAAGTTAAGGTTTGAAAAGAAATACACAAAATCCCCAGCCTGGCTGATTTCCAGACACAGGTGCACACTGGGTTACTGTATTGAGCAAGACTCACTATTTATTGCAGGGCACTTGATTCGAGATCGAGAGACACGAGATCGAAGCAAAATTAAATATCTCTACAACGTAAAAGTCAAACCTCCAGAAAAGTGTATGGTTGGAGGGAAAATGGGGAGATGATTTCTGTTGCCTTTATTCTTAAGATCTCCTGACCTAGATCTTGCTAATACAAAGGTTTCTCCTTGACCTTCCTTTGTCCAAATGCTTCCGTGTTTTACAATAGACACAGGGTGGCTGTTTCCCTGCTGAATCATCTCGATCTTATCCAATTCCAAGTCATCACTTGCAGCATCTGCTGAAGGTGAAATCAATAGGTTTTCTTCAGATTTGAAGTGGTTTATTGCAGAGAACTGAAGAGAACGAGGTTGTTCAGCTCCTGCAGACAGGTTGGTTTCTCTCCTGGTCTGACAAGCTTCTCTGGGTCGTGTTCACAGCACAAGCAGCTCAATAGCCTGACAACCAATCACATAGCTTTGAGCAGGCAGAGGACTGTCAGCGTTGAGAACTGGGCCCATGTCTACACCAGGCAGCTTCATGTGTACACAGTCCCTTAAACTCCAGATTGTCTGCATAATTGCTCACAACCACAGCTCATTGCATCAGACAGAGTTCACTCATTGTATCCGATTCCAGACTGTCAAAATATGCCACCATCCTGATAAATCCCGGGGTTCCAAACTACTTCTTTCTAATTTCAGTCAAGAGTTCTGAAAAAAAGCCCCATAAAAATGAAAAGATACTGTCTTTTCAGAGGGCCATTATTGTCCATGATCTAACGGTAACCAGTTGGACTTGACTAGCTCAGCCTTTTGTCCTCCACTGTAAAACTTTGTTCGTTTTGGAATTTGGTATCCTTGCATTTGTCCTGGGGAGTGCAAGAAAAAAAAATTGAGAGCTTTTTTTTAATCTTCCTTATGTTGCAGAGACTGGTTTAATGAGCTTTCTTCATAAACAGGCAGCAACAGGAAAACTGTTCAGGCAGCTTGAAAAAACATCAGCTTCTTTTCAATTGAGTGAGTTGTATCTGTGGGGCATTTACTTTTTTTTACTTTCGTAGCAACGAACCTCTGTCACCCCCTCCACCCTACACCCCTCCCTGTCTCTGTAACCTCCTTCAGCCTGTACACCT
>NC_063371.1:15080315-15083259 GCF_021869965.1 Rhincodon typus | reverse complement strand
GTACACCTCTCCCTATCTCTGTAACCCCCTCCAGCCCCTACACCCCTTCCTATTTCTGTAACCCTCTCCAGTCCCTTCACCCCCTCCCTATCTCTCTTCCCTCTTCCAGCCCCTACATCCCTCCCTGTCTCTACAGCCTCCTCCAGCCTGTACTCCTCTCCCTATCTCTCCAGTTACCGTGGAAACCTCTCGAGCCAGTCTGTTCTCTGTCCCCTGAGCTCCTTAAGCACTCTGGAATGGCACTTTGTTGGTTTGGCTCGTGTGCCTGGGATATGTTACTTTGTGGGAGCTGCAGTAAAAGCTGACGCTGGAAGTTTGACTCCAGGGGCATGTTGGTGTTACAGAGTGTGTTTTGGGTTTGATCTGACTGGAGCAGGCTCGTTGTTGTGAGAAGCAGAGAGCCAGTTTTTGGCTGCGATGTGTCTTTGTGAGCTAGGGATTGCTCAGCACACAGCCACATCCTCCCACAAAGAAAATTATCCTGTGATTGACCTTTCCAACATTGCTCACAGCCAGTACCTCAGCAATAAGTAGTCAGCTGGTAAGGGATACCTTCACCTCTGATGTAGAGAACGACCTTTGTGTCAGGGTAGGTTGGGGTTCTGCTCCTTGACAAGCAGCCCAGAGGGTCACAACAGGTCAAATGCCACCAGGGCCAAGTTGTGAAACAGAATTGAGGAAAGCTGATCATTGACACTGGGAAGGAATAACAGGCAAGTCTGCTGGGAAGTCCAATTGGTTCATTAGTCACAGGGTCAAAGGTTACAGTGAGAAGGATGAGAACCATATTGGGCAACGGTTAGCACTGCTGCCTCACAGCGCCAGGGACCCCGGTTCGATCCAACCCTCGGGCGACTGCCTGTGCGGAGTTTGCATGTTCTCCCCGTGTCTGCGTGGGTTTCCTCCAGGTGCTCCGGTTTCCTCCCACAGTCCAAAGGTGTGCAGGTTAGGGTGGTTTGGCTATGGGAAATGTAGGGTAGGGAGATAGGTGTGGTTGGGATGCCTTTGGAGGGTTGGTGTGGACTCGATGGGGAGAATGGCCTGCTCATGATCTGCAGGGATTCAATGATTCCATGATGTCAACCATGGTTGAATGGTGGAACAGACTCGATGGGCTGAATGGCCTGATTCTGCTCCTATATCGTATAGTCTCGTTTGTGTTGTTCACAGAGCTGCTCCTGCTGTGAACACATGTGACTCCAGTCCCACACCTGGTTGTGAGCAGTTGCTGACTGAGTGAGAATCTGTTCTTTAGCAATGTAGGTGTACATAGCCAGCCTGGTATTCCGTGCTGAGCTGATAGAGACGGGTCAGGGAGAAGGGAAAGGGTCACCCTCAGGGTCTCTCTCGAACACAGTTTGTTATACACTGAGTCCCCAATCCACACTGTTGAGGGATACGCCAGACTTTCATTGGTCAGAACTGTAAACCCCTCCCCCATCACAGGCTTCTCTCAATATGTTTAACTCCACCCACACTGTGCTACTTATACCCAGTGAGGAGCAGCTCTGTGACACCATTCCAGGGCTTCAGTAGGGCCCTGAAGCCTGGAAGCCTCGAACTGCCCACCTTCAGTAAATTAGTCCGCCTGCCCCACAGCGGACCTTGTGAACTGCTGCAAGCCTGGGTTACTAGCTCCGAGTTCCGATCAATGCCACGATCCAGCCAGCTGTGACACAGTATCACCATCACACTCCTGGCTGAGAACGTTGTGCCCTAAAATCTCACTGTGAGACGAGAGCCCATTGTTGTGGATGGAGCAGAGTGCTGCCCTGTCAGACGCACTAAAAGCAGTGAGATGCCTGTATACCGAGGGGCATGGCAGGAATCTCACAGTCTGGTGCTAATATCGAACAGGGAACAGGAAGAGGGGCTGTTGAATCAGAGATAGTAGGAACCGCAGATGCTGGAGAATTCGAGACAACAAGGTGCAGGGCTGGATGAACACAGCAGGCCAAGCAGCATCATAGGAGCAGAGAGGCTGACGTTTCAGGCCTAGACCCTTCATCAGAAAAGGGAAGAGGGGCTGTCCCTGTTTTGTGCAGCACTGCCCGCTCATATCACAAGAGTATTTCACAAACGACAGTCAGTGGCTGGAACCTGTTTCAGACCAGGCTGAGTCCATGAAGGAACTATTTAAAGGCAGAGCTTTCTCCCTTTTGGGGCGAACATATAATGTCAGTGAGAGGAGACAATGGTGGTGGAAAGACTGACTCACCATGTTTTGTGCATTCTTAGAGCACGCAATGAGGCCATTCAGCCCTCTCTTGTTTTTAAGGGCTGTCCAGTGTTGTCTCACAGCTGAGCTCGTTCCCAACATTGTGGATACTGAATACGTGTTGGCCTGGCTTCTGAACTGTCCTCAATCCCAGCTGCTATCAATACATTCCCAGATGCATGATGGATTCCAGCAGGTTTGGAGATGTTTCCGAGCAATGGATTCATCCCAGTGTCACTCCTAGCCAGAGTTCCAGCAAACATTTTGCCTCAAAAGTAAGTTCAAAGACATCATTGCTTTTTCATCTGATGCCAAAACAACAGAGAGAACAAGAGGCTGTTGACAGTTTTGTAGCATTCCTTGCACACTGACTGCAAGTGAGAAATGTCAGCTGATTGGAGCACATCCCTGACCAGAGCCTTTTCCCTTCAGCATTTCAGGAATTATGTAGCTCAGGCTTTATTCAAGGCGCTCCCTCACTACTGACCCTCTGACAGCGCGGTGCTCCCTCAGTACTGACCCTCCGACAGTGTGGCACTCCCTCAGTACTGACCCTCCGACAGTGCGGCACTCCCTCAGTACTGACCCTCCAACAGTGCTACGCTCCCTCAGTGCTGACCCTCCGACAGTGCTACGCTCCCTCAGTACTGACCCTCTGACAGTGTTACACTCCCTCACCACTGACCCTCCGACAGTGCGGCGCTCCCTCAGTACTGACCCTCTGAC
>NC_063371.1:15073266-15075766 GCF_021869965.1 Rhincodon typus | reverse complement strand
GACAGTAAGGCATTTCGATGTGACCACCTTCGTGCAGCCAGATAGCCCCAGAACACAAACTGTCACCACAAATAGGCAGGAGGCAGGTTACAGCACAACTCCACACCCTCCCAGTAAACACCTCCATCTCGCTCCGATGGGATTGCTGTTCCTTGTTTTCCCACTGATTCCTGTATTCAGTAGAATAGTGCTCCACAGCTTGCCTCCCTGTTTTCCCTCCGTTGTTGCCTCTCCCTCAGTCTCCAGGGAATATTTTCTGTCGTACCCACATCACAGACAGACCGTCAGCTGTTGGGATTCTTCACCACCTGACTCCTCCACCTGTCCCTCTGCCTCTTCACACCACCCTCTCGCTCGCTCCCTTTGCCTCTTCCTCACCGCTGGCGCAGGGCTATGTAAACACTGGTTGTTGTTGTTGTATGAGACAGTGGTGAGGGAGCTGATGCCCAGGGGCTATCGAAACATGGGTTGTTGTTGTAAGAGATAATAAGGTGTAGAGCTGGATGAACACAGCAGGCCAAGCAGCATCAGAGGAGCAGGAAGGCTGACGTTTCGGGCCTAGACCCTTCATCAGAAATGGGGCAGGGGAAGGGGGTTCTGAAATAAATAGGGAGAGAGAGGGAGGCGGATAGAAGATGGATAGAGGAGAAGATAGGTGGAGAGGAGACAGACAGGTCAAAGAGGCGGGGATGGAGCCAGGAAAGGTGAGTGTAGGTGGGGAGTTAGGGAGGAGATAGGTCAGTCCAGGGAGAACGGACAGGTCAAGGGGGCAGGATGAGGTTAGTAGGTAGGAGATGGGAGTGCGGCTTGAGGTGGGAGGAGGGGATAGGTGGGAGGAAGAGCAGGTTAGGGAGGCGGGGACGAGCTGGGCTGGTTTTGGGATGCGGTAGGGGGAGGGGAGATTTTGAAGCTTGTGAAATCCACATTGATACCATTGAGCTGCAGGGTTCCCAAGCGGAATATGAGTTGCTGTTCCTGCAACCTTCGGGTGGCATCGTTGTGGCACTGCAGGAGGCCCAGGATGGACATGTCGTCTGCAGAATGGGAGGGGGAGTTGAAATGGTTCGCGACTGGAAGGTGCAGTTGTTTAGTGCAAACCCAGCATAGGTGTTCTGCAAAGCGGTCCCCAAGCCTCCGCTTGGTTTCCCTGATGTAAAGGATGCCACAACGGGAACAGCGGATGCAGTATACCATATTGGCAGATGTGCAGGTGAACATCTGCTTGATGTGGAAAGTCTTCTTGGGGCCTGGGATGGGGGTGAGGGAGGAGGTATGGGGGCAGGTGTAGCACTTCCTGCGGTTGCAGGGAAAAGTGCTGGGTGTGGTGGAGCTGGAGGGGAGTGTGGAGCGGACAAGGGAGTCACGGAGAGAGTGGTCCCTCCGGAAAGCAGATAAGGGTGGGGAGGGAAAAGTGTATTTGGTGGTGGGGTCGGATTGCAGATGGTGGAAGTGTCGGAGGATGATGCGTTGGATCTGGAGGTTGGTGGGGTGGTATGTGAGGATGAGGGGGATTCTGTTTTGGTTGTTATTGCGGGGAAGGGGTGTGAGGGATGAGTTGTGGGAAATGTGGGAGACACGGTGGAGGGCGTTCTCGACCACTGAGGAGGGGAAGTTGTGGTCCTTGAAAAACGAGGACATCTGGGATGTCCGGGAGTGGAATGCCTCATCCTGGGAGCAGATGCAGCGGAGGCGAAGGAATTGGGAATAGGGGATGGCATTTTTGCAGGAAGGTGGGTGGGAGGAGGTGTATTCTAGGTAGCTGTGGGAGCCGGTGGGCTTGAAATGGATATCGGTTTTTAGGTGGTTGCCAGAGATGGAGACAGAGAGGTCCAGGAAGGAGAGAGAGGTATTAGAGATGGTCCAGGTAAACTTAAGGTTGGGGTGGAAGGTGTTAGTGAAGTGGATGAATTGCTCGAGCTCCTCGTGGGAGCACGAGGCGGCGCCGATACAGTCATCAATGTAACGGAGGAACAGGTGGGGTTTAGGGCTAGTGTAGGTACGGAAGAGGGATTGTTCCAAGTATCCTACAAAGAGGCAGGCGTAGCTTGGGCCCATGCGGGTACCCATAGCCACCCCCTTTGTCTGTAGGATGTGGGAGGAATTGAAAGAGAAGTTGTTGAGGGTGAGGACGAGTTCGGCTAAACAGATGAGGGTGTCAGTGGAGGGGGACTGGTTGGGCCGGCGGGACAGGAAGAAGCAGAGGGCCTTTAGGCCATCTGTACGGGGAATGCAGGTGTATAGGGACTGGATGTCCATGGTAAAGATGAGGTGTTGGGGACCAGGGAATTGGAAGTTCTGGAGGAGGTGGAGGGCGTGGGTGGTGTCACGGACGTAGGTAGGGAGTTCCTGGACCAAGGGGGAGAAAATGGAGTCCAGATAGTTGGAGATCAGTTCGGTGGGGCAGGAGCAGGCGGAGACAATGGGTCGACCAGGGCATTCAGGTTGGTGGATTTTGGGAAGGAGATAGAAGCGGGCGGTGCGGGGTTGGGGAACGATGAGG
>NC_063371.1:15040657-15043266 GCF_021869965.1 Rhincodon typus | reverse complement strand
GAAGGGTCTAGGCCCGAAACGTCAGCCTTCCTGCTCCTCTGATGCTGCTTGGCCTGCTGTGTTCATCCAGCTCTACACCTTGTTATCACAAATCATATTCCAGCGTGTTTCACAAAGATGCTTCAGATTTAATCTTTTTGGAGGAGTTTGGTTTGGAAGGATTGTGGAAGAATGGATTTATTGTAAGTTTGGTGAAATATCTGGAGTAGTTTCATTGTAAGAGGTAATTGAAAGGTCAGTGTTGTCATTTTGTATATTTTTGAACCAGGCTTCCTGGTTACTGCTCAGGGTTGCAAGAGGGGACTTTGCTATTGGGAATGAGTTGAATTACAAGGACTAAATGTGTGAAGAAGAGCCGCCCAGCTGCTAGTTTCCGCTCCTGAAAATCTCTCTTGTTGAATTTGGGATGCTGTTGTTTTCAAAAAGTGGCTGAAGGAACTGATCGATATTTAACTTAGTCAGCAAGCTGCATCTGCCAAGACTCCAGAGATAGCTCTGTGTGTGTGTGCTTGGTGACTTGGGAAGTAACACCAGAACAATAAATGTTTGAACAATCCACACTCCTTTCCTTATGGCCTTCGAGAGCAACCTAGCTGGCTCGATTGTGAAGTGAACCTCCACAAACAGAGAGACCTCCACGTTGTTTCTACTTTCCCAATGTGTGTTTTAGCTTGCCAAAAGGAAGAAACTTTTGTACAACTGTATTGTCAGCTGCATTGTTTCACCATTTAGTGCATCTGAATTGAAAATGTTTTGTTTTGTGAATAAACCAGTGGTTTTGCATTTATTAAAGGAAGCTTGTTGATGGGTCAATTTTATGTTGGTAACCAGGAAAGCTCTTTTTGATTTGATGTTGTGTCCTATGGTGTAGTGGGGTGAGAGAACAGCCTCATAGATTCCAGTGGTTTGGTAGGAGCACAGTGAGTTCCTAATATCACAGGTAGTCAGGGAAGAGTTCCCCTTGTTCCCTTCTGTCTGGCCTAGCCTCCTGCTTGCTGTGGGGAAGAGCTTCAAAGGCTGATGTCACTGATAGGAATGATCGCATTATCCTGGCCAGGCTGCAGCTTGTCTCACATCTCAGTCAAGCAAGGGGACAGCGAGGAGATAAGGCAGCCTTCTCCATGTGAAAGGGAGAGACCTCAGGCACCTTCCAGAAACTCAGCATGTTGTCAAGCACTTTGCACAGAATCATAGAGACATACAGCACAGAAACAGACCCTTCGGTCCAACTCGTCCATGCCAACCAGATATCCTAAATTACTCTAGTCCCATTTGCCAGCATTTGGCCCATATCCCTCTAAACCCTTCCTATTCATATACCCATCCAGATGCCTTTTAACTGTTGTAATTGTACCAGCCTCCACCACTTCCTCTTGCAGCTCATTCCATACACACACCACCCTCTGCGTGAAAAAGTTGCCCCTCAGGTCCCTTTTAAATCTTTCCCCTCTTACCTTAAACCTCTAGTTTTGACTCCCCCCACACTGTGGAAAATACTTTGCCTATTCACCTATCTGTACCCCCCATGATTTTATAAATTTCTACAAGGTCACCCCTCAGCCTCCAACGCTCCAGGGAAAATAGCCCCAGTCTATTCAGCCTCTCCCTATAGCTCAAACCCTCTAATCCTGGCAATATCCTTGTAAATATTTTCTGAACCCTTTCAAATTTCACAACATCTTTCCTGTAGCAGGGAGCCCAGAATTGAAAGCATTATTCCAAAAGTGGCTCTAACCAAATTCAAATGGTGGATGGGAGACAATCATGGCTGTAGGAGCTGCTCCTCTTATTGAGGTTTTACAGTGTTGGTGCAGATTTTATCGATTTCTTGGAGCAGTAATTAGTGTTGTTACAAGCTCTTGCTTCATACTTTGCAGTGAATGAAGTGTGCTCACTGATATTATGTTCAAAGTATGACTGTCAGTTTGTGAGCAGCCGATGGTTGGGGCGTCAGGCCATCGAGCTGGGATTGCTGGGAAACTGAATGTTAAGCAGGGACACTGAGCCATAGATCTCTGAAACTGTGTGCGTGTGTGTGAGTGTGTGTGTGAGTGTGTGTGTCAGTGTGTGTCAGTGTGTGTGAGTGTGTGTGTGTGTGTGTGTGTGAGTGTGTGTGTGTCAGTGTGTGTGTGTCAGTGTGTATGAGTGTGTGTGTCAGTGTGTGTGTGTCAGTGTGAGTGTGTGTGTGTCAGTGTGAGTGTGTGGGTGTGTCACTGTGTGTGGGTGTGTCACTGTGTGTGGGTGTGTGTGTGTCAGTGTGTGGGTGTGTGTGTGTCAGTGTGTGGGTGTGTGCGTGTCTGTGTGTGTGTGTGTGAGAGAGAGACAGTGTTTCTGTGTATGGGTATGTGTGTGTGTGGGTGTGTGTGGGTGTGTCTGTGTGCGAGAGAGAGAAAGACAGTTGATCTGTGTATGGGTATGAGTGTGTATGTGTCTTTGTGTGTGAGAGAGAGAGAGAGAGAGAGACAGTGTTTCTGTGTCTGTGTATGGGTATGCGTGTGCGTGTGTGTCAGTGTGTGTGTGGGTGTGTCTGTGTGTGTGAGAGAGAGAGAGACAGTTGATCTATGTATGGGTATGAGTGTGTGTGTGTATGTCTGTGTGTGAGAGAGAGA
>NC_063371.1:15040151-15040647 GCF_021869965.1 Rhincodon typus | reverse complement strand
TGGGTATGAGTGTGTGTGTGTATGTCTGTGTGTGAGAGAGAGAGAGAGAGAGACAGTGTTTCTGTGTATGGGTATGCGTGTGTGTCAGTGTGTGTGTGGGTGTGTCTGTGTGTGAGAGAGAGAGAGACAGTTGATCTGTGTATGGGTATGAGTGTGTGTGTTTGAGAGAGAGAGTTTTTTCTGTGTGTGTAGAGTGTCTATGCCCGAACAGTGAGGGTGATTGTGAGTGAGTGAGGCTGTCTGTGTTCCGAGTGTTGGGGAGCCAGGCTGTGACTGTGTTACTGTGGAGAGCACTGGCCACGGGTGGACTGCACTGTGCACACAGGAAGAGGCTGATGGAGATAAACACCTTCACACTGAGCTCAGCCCGATGGCACAACAGGAGACTGGATCCTGCTGCCTGGGTCCCACAGGAGACTGGATCCTGCTGCCTGGATCCCACAGGAGACTGGATCCTGCTGGCTGGGTCCCACAGGAGACTGGATCCTGCTGGCTG
>NC_063371.1:15039974-15040141 GCF_021869965.1 Rhincodon typus | reverse complement strand
TGGATCCTGCTGGCTGGGTCCCACAGGAGACTGGATCCTGCTGGCTGGATCCCACAGTAGACTGGATCATGCTGGCTGTGTCCTTCAAGAGACTGGCTCGTGCTGGCTGGGTCCCACAGTAGACTGGATCCTGCTGGCTGGATCCCACAGTAGACTGGATCCTGCTG
>NC_063371.1:15037814-15039964 GCF_021869965.1 Rhincodon typus | reverse complement strand
TGGATCCTGCTGGCTGGATCCCACAGTAGACTGGATCCTGCTGGCTGTGTCCTACAGGAGACTGGATCATGCTGGCTGTGGCCTACAGTAGACTGGATCCTGCTGGCTGGGTCCTACAGGAGACTGGATCATGCTGGCTGGGTCCCACAGGAGACTAGATCCTGCTGGCTGTGTCCTACATGAGACTGGATCGTGCTAGCTGGGTCCTACAGTAGACTGGATCCTGCTGGCTGGACCTCACAGTAGACTGGATCCTGCTGGCTGGGTCCTACAGGAGACTGGATCCTGCTAGCTGTGTCCTACAGGAGACTGGATCGTGCTGGCTGGATCCCACAGTAGACTGGATCCTGCTGGCTGCGTCATACAGGAGACTGGATCCTGCTGGCTGGGTCCCACTGTAGACTGGATCCTGCTGGCTGCGTCATACAGGAGACTGGATCCTGCTGGCTGGATCCCACAGTAGACTGGATCCTGCTGGCTGCGTCATACAGGAGACTGGATCCTGCTGGCTAGTTCCTCCAGGAGACCGGATCGTGCTGGCTGGATCCCCCAGTAGACTGGATCGTGCTGGCTGGGTCCTACAGGAGACTGGATCCTGCTGCCTGGGTCCCACAGGAGACTGGATCCTGCTGGCTGGATCCCACAGTAGACTGGATCCTGCTGGTTGGGTCCTATAGGAGACTGGATCCTGCTGGCTGGATCCACCAGTAGACTGGATCGTGCTGGCTGTGTCCTACAGGAGACTGGATCCTGCTGGCTGTGCCCTAAAGGAGACTGGATCGTGCTGGCTGTGTCCTATAGGAGACTGGATCGTGCTGGCTGGGTCCCACAGGAGACTGGATCCTGCTGGCTGGATCCCACAGGAGACTGGATCGTGCCACATGATTCTCACAGGAGACTATTGGCACCACTTGGCAGAGTGCCCCTTTGGCAGGCCTCCCTAAAACAAGCTGTGGGATGGAGCTGGGCTGTGTGTGAGGAAGGCCTGGACCCTCAGTGCCCTCCACACGTTTCCCTCGAGGAGACTGTGAGTGAGGGAGGGAGGGAGGGCTGTGAGCCACCTCAGTGTGGAGTGGACCTGTACAGGGAGGATCTGCCCAGCTCTGGGCTCGATGTTCCAGGGACACACTCTCTGAGGCCAGGAGGCCCAGCAGCACAAGGAAAGCCCCTCTGCTGGCCAGCCGGAGCGGGGAGCGGTGCAAGGCCTGAGTCCTGGCAATGCCCAGGGACTGTCTGCTGGCAGGCATACTGCAGCCAGTAGGTAAGGCAGCAGGGTAAAACTTACAGCCAGAGCACAGTGACCAGCTGGCATCCTGTGTGTGTGCCTCCACACAGCAAACTGGCCAAATCCAGTGTTTTACAAACATATTGGGGCATGTCCAGGTGAGGCATGCTGCGTCGGGAAGGTTAGATCAATAGCACCTTCTGTCATGGGTAAATGTGAAATGTATCTCCCCTCTGTGCGGTGGGATGGATTTTACACTAACAAGGGCTGTTACACTTTATTGCAAGCTCTGGTACTCAGGTGGACATGTTCAGTGATGTATGTTTGTGATGAACTTTCTGAAAAAATTCCGTTTAGGAGAGAAACAAATTCTGGGAGAGCTGTGGCAGCAGCTTCAGTAATAATCTCCAAAAGGGGATCACAGACACGCCACCAAAGGAAGAGAAATGGCAGCGCTTTGGGGAAAAGGCTGCAAGCAGGAGGTTAAGGTCAGCTGAGTGATCCACCAGCCAGTCAGAAGGTGATCCGGTCTGCATGCTGTTAAACTGACACTACTGAATCCTCTCTTTGATATAGATGGACCACTGGAGCTGCCGATTCTGCAGCTAATACCATCTCTTCGGCAGGTGGTTTTCCAGGGAGATCGTCTGCCATTCCTGTGCACTGCGACATATTTGGATAACAGCACCAGAGTCCTGTGGTACCACAACAACATATTGGTGCAGCCCCAGGAAGGGGGAGCTGTGGTCATTGTCGACAGCCTGATTCATGACTGCTCTCTGATATCCAGGTATTCCTAAAACATACACGGTGCTGAAAGGTAGTATACTAACCCCAAACACACACACACACACTGTGCTGAAAGGCAGTATACTAACCCCAAACACACACACACTGTGCTGAAAGGCAGTATACTAACCCCAAA
>NC_063371.1:15037281-15037804 GCF_021869965.1 Rhincodon typus | reverse complement strand
CCCAAACACACACACACTGTGCTGAAAGGCAGTATACTAACCCCAAACACACACACACTGTGCTGAAACGCAGTATACTAACACTGAGAGAATAGTCCTGGGGAAGCCCAAAAAGGGCCAGCTACAAAACGCACCTACTCATGACAAGCCAATTTACTTTTTCCCACTGTAGTTATGTCCCTGTCTTCATGAACAACACGTTAGTTGAAGTTAAATTGCAATTTGGTATTCATTGCGTTAGGTACAGGGAGAAATTGTTTACATTCATTTTATGTTTGGACTGGGAGTGGTGTCAGGGAGATGGACCTGCTTGTGTGCGTGCACTTTCAATAAGGTGTTTACAATCCTTATCTCATCAGAATCTGTGCTCCTAGTTGCGTGGACACATGCACATATACACACTCACACAAATACATGAACTGTCTCTCTCTCTCTCTCTCTCTCTCTCTCTCTCTCTCTCTCTCACACACACACACACACACACACACACACACACACACACACACACACACACACACACACA
>NC_063371.1:15035218-15037271 GCF_021869965.1 Rhincodon typus | reverse complement strand
ACACACACACACACACACACACACACACACACACACACACACACACAGAGTCATGCACATAGACAGACACACGCACACATAGTCACACACACGCACGTGCACATAGACACATGCACACACAGACTCACATGCACACACACAGACACACCCACACACTAGCATGCACACACACAGACACACACACTGTCACATGCACACACTCTCACACACACACTGACATACATATTCACACACACACATACAGACACAGACACACGCACACACACACACACAGAAATGTCTCAAAAAGCAGTGAGTCATTTCATCTGTGTGCTAGAGGCAAGGGAGATGGGCAGCTGAGTTCAGACTATGCAGGGATTTGTTTGGGAGTTCTGAGGAACAGTGTGCATGTTGTGTCAGGTGGTCCCGGGGGCAGAGGGCAGCTGAAATGAAAGAACCTCGAGTGACTGTATAAACATTTGCCCACAGGAAACTGGTTCTAACTGTTTTTGCTGGAGGCTGAGTGACTGCACGTTGACTGAGGATTGAGTGGCAAACAGAATATTGTTGGGTTCACAGGGCTGGTGCCAAATCGAATCTTTTTCTCATGTCTGTCATGAAATCTTTTGAACCTTTCCTTTCCCTGATGTTGTACACTTGATGTTTTCTTTTCCTGTTTCATAAATATGTTCTTCTTGGTGTTAAAAGTACACTTGCAGGCTCCTGTGAATGTGTGCAATAAGTGACCTCGCCATTTTAAAGAGAAACAAAGTGAAGATTGAGCAAGCCAACCTTCATTCTGGGATCTGACTGATCCAAAATCAAACCGAGATGGGAACATAACACTCTCTGTCAACCCGACATTGTCATAATCTCTAACTGCAGACTCATACAGTCATAGAGCTGTACAGCATGGAAACAGAACCTTCAGTCCAACTTGTCTATGTTGACCAGATATCCCAAATTAATCCAGTCCCATTTGCCCACATTTGGCCCATATCCCTCTAAACCTTTCCTATCCATGTACCCATCCAGATGCCATTTAAATGTTGTAATTGTACCAGCCTCCACCACTTCCTCTGGCAGCTCATTCCATACACACACCACCCTCTGCGTAAAAAAGTTACCCCTTAGGTCCCTTTTAAATCTTTCTCCTCTCACCGTAAACCTATGCCCCTCTAGTTTTGGCCTTCCCCACCCTGGCAAAAAGACCTTGTCTATTCACCCTATCCATGCCCCTCATGATTTTACAAACTTCTATCAGGTCACCCCTCAGCCTCTGATGCTCCAGGGAAAATTGCCCCAGGCTATTCAGCCTCTCCCTGTAGCTCAAACCCTCCAACCCTGGCAACATCCTTGTAAACCTTTTCTGAACCCTTTCAAGTTTCACAACATCCTTCCTATAGCAGGGGGACCAGAATTGCACGCAGTATTCCAAAAGTGGCCGAACCAATGTCCTGTACAACCGCGATATAACCTCCCAACTCCTATACTCAACGGACTGATCCAACGCTGACTGAAATGCATCTTTGTTCCTTTCAAATTGCAGTCAGTTGACGCAAGGGTTAAACTGATCTTGGTCCTTGTGTCTTGCAGCGAGCTGATCCTTTCACACGTCTACCTGCTTGCTAGTGGAGAATGGGAATGTGTCATCACAACCTCGCGTGGCAATGCATCCAGGAAAGTGGACATTGTGGTCATCGACACATCTGCAACATACTGTCAGGCTGAAAGGGTCACCAATAACAGGGGCGACTTCAGGTCAGGCTGGGGATGCTTTCGTGTACGCGCAGTCAGTGCGGGGGTGGGGGTGGGGGGAGTATCAGTGTCAGACTGAAACAGAGTCCCCTGGAGAAATTCACCAGCTCTGGCAGCATCTGCAGAGAGAGAGAGAATAGTGTTAGCATTCCAGGCTTTAGGATGGTGGCACTGGCCCTGTCCTCCTTTAAATAAAGGTGTGGATGCCCTGAGAGGGGCAGATAGGGCCTCAGGTCAATGTCACATCTAAAAATGCAGCCCTCGCAGAGCCTGGGAGAGGGACACCAAGCTGCATCAGCACTGAGTGCTTGATGTG
>NC_063371.1:15027464-15030208 GCF_021869965.1 Rhincodon typus | reverse complement strand
GGCGATGTGTGACGGGGACTGGGGGCGATGTGTGACGGGGACTGGGGACGATGTGTGACGGGGATTGGGGGCGATGTTTGATGCGGACTGGGGGTGATGTTTGATGCGGACTGTGCAGAGTGTCTTTCATGCACACTGTCTGTGTGCCTGAGAAGTTGCCTGACACTGTGTTGGAATATTAACGATGGTTTTGCTTTTCAGCCTGCGGTTGTGGGTTGATTATTTTAGTCTCACCCTGTCCCTCTCTCTGTCTCTCTGTGTCTCTCTGTGTCTCTCCCCCGACTCGCCTGTAGATGCCCATCAACAGTTCCAATGCCCTGACCCTTGCTCGCCAGCTGCTGGCCTACACCGTTGAAGCTGCCAATTTCCGTGATATGATGGATGTGATTTATGTGGCTCAGATGATCGAGAAATTCATCAGCTTCACCGCTCAGATCCATGATGTAATGTATCTGAGAACTGTTGGCTTGTTTCTGTTTGACAGTGTCCTCCTACTCCCTGATGCCCATGCTCTTCCTGCCAGGCCCTGTGCTGCCATCAATCTCGCAATGAACCTGCCACACTCAGGATTTGCTTCAGTCTGGGGAATATCTGTTAGACACCTGAAGGATCGGCCAGAACTGTACAAGGATGCACTGCCCGAAACAACCACTGATGCTCAAAATATCCCTATGCCACCTTCCCCTGTAACTGGCCCATTTACCTCCTCCCACTTCGCCTGCACTTCCCAGAATCTGGTTTACTGCATTCGCTGCTCACAATGTGGTCTCCTCTACACTGGGGAAACAAAGCGTAGACTTGGTGACCGCTTCGCAGAACATCTACGTTCTGCTTGCAAAAAAGACCCTGAACTACCTGTTGCCTGCCACTTTAACACACCACCCTGCTCCCTGGCCAACATCTCGGACTCTGGCTTGCTGCGGTATTCCAGTGAAACACAAGCAGCATCTCCACACACCTACCCCCGCCCCACACCCAGACAGAGCTGCACTCAGCTACAATCAGTTCTGAAACAGGGTCACTACACCTCAACCATTAACTCTGCTTTCTCTCCACACATACTGCCAGACCTGCTGTGTTTCTCCAACAATATCTGTTTTTGTACCAGAAGAACAGGACCCCTTTCTGGTCACTGTGTCCCGTGCTGACTGGATCCCTTTCTGGTCACTGTGTCCCATGCTGACTGGATCCCTTTCTGGTCACTGTGTCTCGTGCTGACTGGATCCTGTTCTGGTCACTGTGTCCCTTGCTGATTGGATCCCTTTCTGGTCACTGTGTCCCGTGCTGACTGGATCCTGTAATGCTCACAGTGCTGACTGGATCCTGTTCTGGTCACTGTGTCCCGTGCTGACTGGATCCTGTTCTGGTCACTGTGTCCCATGCTGACTGGATCCTGTAATGCTCACAGTGCTGACTGGATCCCGTTGCGGTCACGGTGCTGACTGGATCCCGTTGCGGTCACAGTGCTGGCTGGATCCCATTGCGCTCACGGTGCTGGCTGGATCCTGTTGCGGTCATGATGCTGACTGGATCCTGTTGCGGACATGGTGCTGACTGGATCCTGTTGCAGTCACGGTGCTGACTGGATCCCATTGCGGTCACGGTGCTGACTGGATCCCGTTGCGGACACGGTGCTGAGTGGATCCTGTTGTGGACATGGTGCTGACTGGATCCTGTTGCGGACACGGTGCTGAGTGGATCGAGTGTGATATCTGGGTGTGTCAGGGTTGAGGTGGTGGAAGAGGCTGGAAAACAGCTGACAGTTTCCATGGTATGGGGTGATGTGATCAGTGAACGCAGCAAGATCCTACTGCAGTGGGAGGGATCTGTCCCTGGAATGGATTGAGCTGAGGACAGTGTGATGATTGGACGGACATGGTGAGGGACAGCGTGGTGTTTGTGTCCCAGTGTGAGTGCTCCCTGCTCCTCACTCAGGCTGCCCAGCAGCGTTTGTGAGGGTTCCCATTCCGATTGGAGTACTGACCCCCCTCTCCCCATCTCTCTCTGTCTCACCTCCCCCCCCACCCCCTCCCCACCACCCCCACAGCTCGGTGATCTGGTTGTGGAAATGGCCAGTAATATGATGTTGGTGGATGAGCGCATTCTGTGGTTGGCACAGCAGAAGAGTGCTGCCTGCTCGAGGATTGTCCAATCGGTGGAACACATCGCTGTCCTCACCCTGGCATCGGATTCCCAGGCCATCACCAAGGTAACACTCCATCGGTGCACGGCTGCCCCCTGCTTTCTCTCTCTCTCTCCTCCGTCTGTCTCTTTCACTCTCCCTCCCTCCCCGACTATGAACAGTCCACACAGGCAGCTGTCAGCAAGCATCTGGGTTCAAGGGGCTTCACGCTGACATCGAGCAGGCACAGCAAGATCCCACGCTGCAGGCACAGGGCACAGCAAGATCCCGGCGCTGTGGGACAGGGGACAGCAAGATCCCAGTGCTGTGGGACAGCACCGCAGAAACATGGCACAGCAAGATCCCAGCGCTGCAAGGTCAGGGCACAGCAAGATCCATCCATGCAGGCACAGGGCACAGCAAGATCCCACCGCTGTGGGAGAGGATGATCTGAAGCTTCCGTTGCTGCTGTGGGGAGGTTTGGAAGTTTTGGGGAGTGGGGGGAGCAGGCGGTCTTGGTGGTGCCGACCTATCCCAGTGGGACGTTGGGATTTGAGGAGTTGGTGGAGGTGGGACGTTGGGATGGGAATGGGGGAAGTGGTGGACATGGCATGTTGGGATG
>NC_063371.1:15008349-15022464 GCF_021869965.1 Rhincodon typus | reverse complement strand
GTGTGTGTGTATGAGTGCTTGTGTGTGTGTGTATAAGTGTGTGTGTGTAAGTTTGTGTGTGTGCGTGTGTGCGTGTGTAAGTGTGTGTGTGTAAGTTTGTGTGTGTGTAAGTGTGTGTTTGTGTGTGTGTGTGTATGTATGAAGTGTGTGTGTGTAAGTTTATGTGTGTGCTTGTGTGTGTAAGTTTGTGTGTGTGTGTGTGTGTGTAAGTTTGTGTGTGCATGTGTGCACATAGCTGTAACTCCTTTCCTTCTCTCTGCCCCTCCAGAACAGCATTGCCCTGGCATCAGTGCAGTTGCCTCCTTCCCTGTTGTCCCGCTCGGCCCCTGGCATGGCTGGGAACAGCTCCAGTTGCCGGCTGCAGTTTGTGGTATTCCGTAATGGGAAGCTCTTCCCGAGCACCGGAAACTCGAGCAGCCTCGCTGATAACAGCGGGCAGCGGATCCCCTCTACTCCGGTCATCTTCACCGGGACAGGTGAGGCACTGTGGGCACTGTGCAGGCGAGGGTGGGGGGACAGGGGCACCGTCTGGGATTGCCGCTGGATGGTGTGAACACCAGCAAACACGGAGAATGGCAGAGGGGCGGGGGTTCGGGAGAGGGCACAGAGAGCCAAGCTGCTGCTTGGTCAACATGATGGTATAAAGTTGGGGGGTGGGCTGGTCGCTGACTGTGTCCGAAAACCTTAGCGGATCAGAGAGACTCCAGGGGAACAGAGAGAGAGAGAGAGAGAGAAACCGTGAACATATCATCAGAATGACACTTTGGGGCAGGCAGCAGTGGTACTGCCCATTGGCGAGCTCCTAGCTCAAAGCTCTCTCAGAGATAGTAGGAACTGCAGATGCTGGAGAATCTGAGATAACAAGGTGTAGAGCTGGATGAACACAGCAGGCCAAGCAGCATCAGAGGAGCAGGGAGGCTGATGTTTCGGGCCTAGACCTACACCTTGTCATCTCTTGCTCTCTCAGACAGCCCACTTTGTGAGCAGCCTGTGAGCTGGCCAGCGGCTTTCACTGGCAAACTGTGTTCCCCTGGACCTGAGAGCACTACCCAGCTCCTCTCGGGGAACGTCCCTAAGCTCAGGAGATGCTGCTTTGGCAGAAGCTATGTCAGCCACAGAGCCGGACCCGAAACGTCTGCTGGCCAGCCTGGCTGTGGTATCAGCGTACGCGTCTCTGTTTCTGTCCAAGTGAGCACATTCAGGAGCACAGCCCACACCTCCAACATGCAGTGAATCCTCCAGGAGTGAACTGAACTGGATTGATACACTCTTTCAGGAAGATTGCCCCCAACCCCTCACCTACCCTTCTGGCTCAGTCCCAATGGTCTCGGGATTGGAGGAGGGCTGACTGGCCGCCTCCTGTTCCCAAGCATTGTCGATGGTTTCTGAGGGTCTTGTTGCAAAGACAGAGAGGACTAGCGGGGAGCATGGGCACAGCTAACTCAAGCCTGTGTATGGACCCTGTCAGGTGTGGGGTGTTTTCTGACAGTCTGACCCCACACCGTGAGTAAGTGTGCGGGTCAGACTGTCCCGAGAACACCAGCAATGAGACCCGGCTTCCATTGGTTTGAGGGGGGAGGTCAGTCATACCTGGCTCTCAGAGACAGCCTGCTGCAAGGGGCTGGATGTCACTGCCTGCTCTCCCTGGCCATTGCAGAAGCTGATGTGAAGGGGGGTGAGCGGTAACTGGAGAGGGAGCGAAATCCCAGGCAGGGCCCAGATGACACCAGCTCTGATAGTGTGGGAGCGTCAGTGCGCAACAGCCTCAAACAGCAAGATACACAACAAAGAAGTGAGAGAGGGAGGAAGGGAACTCCCATGTTGAAAGGTCACCATTGCTGTAGCGGAGGAATCGAGGCAGCTGGCGTGTGCACAGCAAGATCCCAATTTGACATAGAGATAACTCAGCAGCTAATTGGTTTCAGGGGTTAAACAGACACTGAACACCACGCTCTGTGCAGTTTAATGTCGCCCATCTGCCTGAGTCCTTCTTATTCCCAGGAAATACCTGTGGGGTTTAAAACATGGGCAGAGGAGAGAGGGAGACACTGCACCCTGTCAATAAGGGCCTGAGATCAAGAAAGCACAGACAGACGGACACTTTCGGAAGGAAGCAGGGAGAGACCGAGACTTTATCCGCTGGAAGTGTGGCGGAGACGTGTTCAGTTGTGGACCCAAAGAGGATTCAAACACAGGCAATGTGTTGGGACATGGGCTAAAGGCAGTACAATGACACCGAGCAGAAGGCCCCTTCAGAGAACTGGTGTGGACAGGATGGGCTGAATGGCCTCGTTCTGCATGTTGACAAGTTTTGGTGGGGGGGTAACTTTGTGACACTTGCTGGGTGTTCAGCTGGATGGCCCAGTCCTGCTCTGGCACCGTTCAATGATGTGAGCTTGTTTGGATTCTCAGGGCAACCTACAAGATACTTGGGAGCAACATGCTATGTCAGGGTTTAAAGAACACGATGGACAATGTCATAGACCCGTAGAGCTGTACAATACGGAAGCAGACTCTTCGGCCCAACTTGTCCGTGCCAACCAGATATTCTACATTAATCCAGACCCATTTGCCAGCATTTGACCCATATCCCTCTAAACCCTTCCTATTCATATACCCATCCAGATGCCTTTTAAATGTTGTCATCGTACCAACCTCTTCCTCTGGCAGTTCATTCCCTACATGCACCATCCTCTGCATGAAAATGTTACCCCTTAGGTCCCTTTTAAATCTTGCCCCCCTCACCTTAAACCTATGTCCCTTAGTTTTGGACTCCCTTACCCTGGGGAAAAGACTTTGGCTATTTACCCTATCCATGTCCCTCATGATTTTATAAACCTGTATAAGGTCACCCCTCAGCCTCGACACTCCAGGAAAAATAGCCCCAGCCTATTAAGCGTCTCCCTGTAGCTCAAACCCTCCCAACCCTGGCAACATCCTTGTAAATCTTTTCTGAACCCTTTCAAGTTTCACGGCATGGTGACTCAGCGGTTAGCACTGCTGCCTCACAGCGCCAGGGACCCGGGTTCGATTCCACCCTCGGGCGACTGTCTGTGTGGAGTTTGCACATTCTCCTCGTGTCTGCGTGGGTTTCCTCCGAGTGCTCCACTTTGCTCCCACAGTCCAAAGATGTGCAGGTTAGGGTGGATTGGTCTGGGAAATAGCCTGTAGTGTCCAGGGATGTGTAAGCTGTGTGGGTTAGCCATGGGCAATGCAGGGTTACAGGGACAGGGTAGAGAAATGGGTCAGTGTGGACTTGTTGGACCAAATGGCCTATTTCCACACTGTTGGAATTCTATGGGTTCTATTCAATGGAATATCCTTCCGATAACAGGGAGACCAGAATTGAACCCAGTATTCCAAAAGTAGCCTCACCAAAGTCCTGTACAGCCATAACATGATGTCCCAACTCCAATACTCGATGTACTGACCAATGAAGGTGACCACATGATGTGGTTCCTCAGGGCAGGCAGTGTCTCCCTGCAGGATAGCTAGAACATTGTCTATGACACAAGAATGGGAATATGCCCCACACAGTCAGCTCCTGGGTCAAACTGTGCCAGTATACCTGCTGTGATGCATGTATGGTGTAGGTGGGCATTGAACCTGGGTCTCCCGGTCCAGAGGGAGGGACATTACCGCACGCTTCCCACCCTGAGCAGCCACCAATATCAGGCTGAGCTGTTCCATGATGTGTATTAACGGTGAAATGTTAGCCTCAGCACTAGACTTAGAGGGAGCCGAATTCCCTTCCTTCCAAATCATGTCCCAGAATCTAATGCATCGAACCAGAAAGGAGTTCCTCCAACAACATCAGCATCCCATGGTGCGTGTGAATAAATGTATCTATGCAGCAGCTCAAAAGCTGAAGCATAAATCCAACTTCTGTGAAACTTCATGTGGGGCTATTGAAACCATTCTGTACATAAGTAATTACAAATTGATGAATCTGAAATGCAAAACATACGTCCTCCATAATAACAGAAAGGTGCCTGAAACGGCCAGGAGTAAAATGATGGATTTTCCCCGGCTCTCCATCTCGGGCTCAGTGTGTGTCTTGTTGTTGCTATTTCCCCGAAGCCTCCTGCGGACTCTATCGGCCAATAAAATGTATCTAATGTTCAGAGCATTGATGAGCAAAAGTGGAGGACATGGGGTTAAGAGTGAATCCAGCCATTCAAACACCTGCCATCCGAGCTCAATATAGTACCTTTGAGGGACAGCACAGAACCATGGCACATTATTGTACCTGCCCAGAGATGTGTAAGTAAAGTACACAGGAATATTTTTTATACAGAATAGAGTGCAGTTAGCTGTTATAACTGTAGCTGCAGTTTTCCCTGCACAGTATCTTAATCTCAATTTCTGGCAACTAATGGCCACACAGCAATCAAAAGTGACTGCAACAGTTAACCAGAGAGAACTGTCAGTGGATATAAACAACAGGACAGATTTGAGACTGTTATATCCAGGAAGCAATATGGAAAATAACTGCTATTAATCTGAGTCCATATCACATCAAAGATAACTACCATTAGGTCTGCCACTGCCATGGTAATCATTTAATAAGTGATGCAGTTGGAGAGACCACAGTTCACCTGAGACAGGATGATAATGGTCACAAGGTTCACTTGTGAGAAAGAGAAATAAAGGGATTTACTGATGAAGCTTACTGCAGGCTGGTTAATGTGACAGTGCTGCTGCATCAGACATTAAGTTTCATTGTGTAACCCACCATGCAGAACAACACGTGTTTGCAGTAATAATACTGAATGATGTCCTTCCTTCCCTGCCTCTCCCCTAAAAAGCTGTGACAATGCTATTCAACATCTCAACCTGACAGCAGGGAGTGTCCTTCAAGGAAATGTGAAACTGAGACAGTCTCGGGAAGCTGATCTAAGGCTAGTTTGGGAGAGCCCGACCTTACTGATGCAGATGAACAAATTAGACAGCGAACCCGACACAGTCTGATTGGTAATACACAATGAGAGGCACTGGAAGAAAGTACAACATGACTTTTCAAACCTAGCCACTGTTTTAATGTCGGAAACAAAGCAGAAAATTCACCCAAGATTCACAAACAGCAAGGTGATCATGAGCAGGTTGCCTATTCCTGTGAGGTTTATCTGAAAGACAGTGCGTCAGGCAGGGCAGCTTTCTGTTAGGCTTGTGCTGGGAGCATCAGCCTGCATGAAATGTTGATGGGGATTCGAACGCACAACCTTTCAGCTCAGAGCATGGAGTGTGCCCGTCTGAGCCCCAGCTGACATCCTCAGTGTAATATCCCTCACTTGGGAAGAGGGACTGATGATCACAAGGAACTAGGAACAGGTTGTGAGCTGAAACAGCGTACGTCTGAAAGAAAGGAGCTCAAATTCTGGAAAGTCACAGCAGCTCAATTAACACCTGAATATGACAGAGACGCTGATGTTTCTGTGGAAAAGCCAATCACACATTTACTAACAAAGTTGTCCAATTTACCAGGAATACCAAGAGCTGCAAGAACTGGACAGGAAATGTCTTGTATCTGCCAAATGATCGGTGGTTGCATTTTCCCTCAGGAATGATGCCAGCCTCTGCCACAGGCACTGAGTCTGTCAAAGTTAATGATCCAAATGCTCCAGAAATCTCCCCCTTATCCCTGAAGGAGTCTCCTGCAGTTCCCCCCTCCCCACCCCACCCACTCCACGCTGCCCCCAGCGGGGCTATTAGCTGTCACTGCTGAAGCAAACACATCGAATGCTCATCAGTTCGCAAGGTGCTGAGATTTTGAAGGTGGAATTTTGTGGAAGGAGGGATTTGGAGCTAATTGGGATGGAATGTCACTCCCCCAACTCCGGGGTGGGGGTGGGGGGGAGGGGGGCGGAGTAGGACATCCTTCAGCTAAGGCAAGCCTGCAGAATGTTCCGAGTTGTTGGGGACTGAGAGGAGCTGCTGGTCACTGGCCGAGTGCAGAGTGGGAAGGGTAATTCCATGTTGTTTTCCTTCTGTCTTCCCAGATGGTTGTGGTGTGAATGAGAGCAGGGAGCCCATCCTGGTTTCCCTACGTCACTGGCAGTCGGGTGAAGACCAGGTGGCGGCCTGTTGGAACTTTGAGCTCCTCGATGGCTATGGAGGCTGGCAAACCGCAGGGTGCCAAATCACGCAGACCAAAGCCAACATCACAAACATGTGGTGTCACACATTGAGTAACATGGCAGTCCTGAAGGTGAGCAGACACTGGGTGTGTGTGGGCACGGCTGGCACACGGGGAATAGCTGCCAACACAAACCACCACAAGCTGTTGTGTTCTTCATTCGAACAGACACATGAGCAGTGCTTCCTTGATCAACTGTTCGCATCTTGCCAGAGATTAATGGCCATCTCATTGCAATTGATCTCCTTCACCCATTCTCCCCCAGACATCACGCTGTCTCTCTGATCCTCCTCCAGTTTGATTGTTAAATTCTCATGTCTCTCAACGGATGCCTCCATCGCCTCACAGCTCTCGGTCTCTGTCACCTGCTCCAATCCTCACCCTGAACCCTTTTGGATCTCAACCTTGTTGACCAGGGAGGAACTGGCTCTGGAAGTAAGCAGCTGATGGAGGGAGCCCAGCGAGCGGTTTTAAACATGGAGCTGTGCTCCTTCCTTGTCTCTGTCTGTGCACAGGAGAAGCCTGGAATGCAGGGTGATAGAGAAGCCCTGTGCACAGACTCACTTTCAGTGGAAGTGAAGAGTAGAGATGGTTTGAGGTGTTCCACAGCAGGGAAGGGTCTTACTGTTTTGAACTTCCTGACGTGGCCCACCTTAAGAAAGGCAGCAGCCCACACAGAAACACAAGCTGCTCTGAGAGTCCGTTACACCAGACTGATTGCCCCAGTTTTGAGGTCTGTTCCCAGTCCCTCCATTCACCCTCAGATCGAGTGGATGAAGGTACAGCTTCACTGAGGAGGTGTACCATTTGGTCAGGGATTTGTGACATTGAAACACCTCATGTTAACCAACAGAACTAGACCACAAGATCACACAAAGCTATCATTGTTGTGTCTGCTTGAATTGAATAAATTCATGTCACGGTTTAGTTTATAACACTGTCAGTTAGGCCCTGGGGCTTCCTTTCTCAGTTCTGCCAAGGATTCTCGAATGAGACACATCATAGAATTCATAGAATCCCGACAGTGTGAAAACAGGCCCTTCGGCCCAACAAGTCCACACCGACCCTCAGAGCATCCCACCCAGACCCATTCCCCTATAACCCATCTAATCTACACATCCCTGAACACTATGGGCAATTTAGCATGGCCAATCCACCTAGCCTGCACAACTTTGGACTGTGGGAAGAAACTGGAGCGCCTGGAAGAAACCCACGCAGACACGGGGAGAAGGTTATTTAGCTCTGCAGAGCCCACCATAAGGATACCACAATCTAATGTTCTGGTAATTTTCTCCTTCCTTCTAAACTCATTTAGCTGATTGTTTGAGTTTGGAATGAGACAGTGTGGGGCCTACTGTAGAGACTGCCAGTAACTTCACATTAGACAATGTTGGAGTTTCTGTTCCATCACCACATTCACACAAAAGGTTTGGTTAACCCTGCACACAGCCAATGACAAAGTTGTCTTCAGTTGACAGGGCAGCTCTGTGTCGATGCCATTTTTACTGGCTGTCTTCTCTCAGTGAGCTGCAGACCATGTCAGGAGGTCAAAACTGAAACTAACTCTTCCATCAATGTCACACCCCACTCCCACCCCCACCCAGAGGGAGGCCGTTCAACCCACCGAGCCTGTACTGACTCTTCAAGCAAGTATCATGACGTGGTGCCAATCTCCTGCTTCCTCCCCATGCCGTTGCACATTCTTTGTATCCAAATAATTACCTCCCATCAGTTGAGCCGACCTTGCCTGCGTCCCCATTCCCCGATTACTCACTGAGGGAAAAAGGTTTTTCCTCACCTTACATTTGCTTCTTTTGCAAATCACTTTCAGTCTCTGCCTGTGGGCCTTGATCAGTTCACGTGTGGGAACAGTCTATCCCAAAGTGTTCGCTCCATCCCTCCCTATGGTTTGGAAGACCTTTCTCAAATCTCCTCTCAGTATTCTTCTCTCCAAGGAGAACAGTCCCAATTTCTTTAATCTATCCTCATCCCTGAAGTTTCTCATCGCTGGATCTATTGTAAATCCCTTGTACCCTATCTCCAATACATTCACATCTTTCCTACAATATGGCACCCACAACGCTACACATTCCTCCAGCTGAGGTCGAGCAAGTGTCTTATACAAGCTCATCATCACCTTCTTGTTCTTGTACTCTGTGCCCCTGTCACTAAGTTGTGTTCAGTTCTGATCACTTCATTATAGGAAGGATGTGGAAGCTTTAGAGAGGGTGCGGAGGAGATTTACCAGGATGCTTCCTGGACTGGAGGGCAGGTCTTGTGAGGAAGGGTTGAGGGAGCTAGGGCTTTTTTCATTGAAGCGAAGAAGGATGAGAGGTGACTTGATAGAGGTTTACAAGATGGTGAGAGACATAGATAGAGTGGCTAGTGAGAGACTTTTTCCCAGGGCGGAAATGACTATTACGAGGGGGGCATAATTTTAAGGTGATTAGAGGAAAGTATAGGGGAGATGTCAGAGGTAGGTTCTTCACACAGAGAGTGGTGGGTGTATGGAATGCGCTGCCGGCAGTGGTAGTGGAGTCAGATACTTTAGAGACTTTTAAACGACTCTTGGATAGGCACATGGAGGATAGTAAAATGTAGGGTATGCAGGGTAGATTGATCTTAGTAGCATAATAGGTCAATACAACATTGTGGGCCGAAGGGCCTGTACTGTGCTGTACCGTTCTATGTTCTTAAAATTGAGAACACTGTGTGCTTTATTCATTGCTAACTACAGCCCACCTACCACCTTCAGTGATCAGTGCATGGAAACACTCAGGCCCCTCTGCTCCTGCAGCCCCTTTAGAATTGTACCCCCGGTTTTAGATTGTCTTCCAATGTTCTTCTGACCGAAGTACATCACCTCACACTTCTCTCACTGAACCACATCTGCCACCTATCTACCCATTCCACCAATCTGTCAGTGTCCTTTTGGAGTTCCACAGTGTCCCCCTCACATCTCCCAAGGTTGCTGTCATCTGCAAACTCTAAAACTGTCCCCTGCACACCAAGACTAGACCATTAATAAATATCTAAAAAAGCCCAGGTTCCAACACTGAACCCTGGGGAACTCTGTGACAAACCTTCCTCCAGCGTGAAAATGATCCATTCACCATGACTGTCTATTTCACTCAAGTCAGTTTGATACCAACATTGCTACTGTCCCTTGTACACCATGACCAAGAATTTTCCTCACAAATCTGTTGTGTCGCACTGTCTCAAACATCTTCTGAAATCCACATATACCACATCAACAGCATTCCTCTCATTGAGCCTTTCTGTTCACTCTTCAAAAAACTCCAGGAAGTTTATTCAAGTTAGGGAACATTAACACTGGACTGTCATTTCAGAGACCCAGATAATGTTATGGGGACCCGGGTTCGAATCCCAACATGGCCGAATTTGAATATGATTATAAAAAATCTGGAATTAAAAGTCTCATTATGCCATGAAGCCATTGTCGATTGTCAGAAAAAACTCATCTGATGGACTAATGTCCTTTAGGGAAGGAAGCTGCCATCCTCACCTGGTCTGGTCTACATGTGACTCCAGACCCACAGCAATATGGTTGACTCTTTAACTGCCCTCTGGGCAATTAGGGATGGGTAATAAATGCTGGCCTAGAAGGTGATGCCCTCATCCTATGAATAACTTTTTAACAAATTCAACATGAATTTCCCTTAAGAAATCCATGCTGACTCTTCCTAATCAAACCATCTTTTTCCTATGAGACAACTGACTCTATTCATTGTTTCGAGAAGCTTCTCCAGCCTGGATATTAAACTGACTGATTTCAGTCAGTCTTTATGTTAGTTAAAGGCTGATTTCTGCCTTTATTGCCTTTCATGTTTTACTCACTTTGTTCTGTGTCCTAACACAAAGCCACCTCTGTGAACACTGTCCCTTCCCAAGTATTGGGGACATGATGTTTCCAGCTCTTTAACTAAGTTTGCTGAGCTGCTGTTTGTGAGCTCTCCATCTACTGTGTTTGCCATTTCTAACCTACAGGAGGTTCAGACTGAGGTAGTCTCATACCCTGTAGTTTTTATGTTGTGTCACACTGTTGATTTTAGTTGAACACCATTAGCCAGACTACCTGTTCTGTCACCTGCCTACTCCTGCACTTCCCACCATCCAACCTTCCTCACATCCACTTTCCTGCCCTTTCCCCATAACCTTTATTCCCCGACTGATAAGAATCTATCTCAGCCTTAAATATACACAAGGACTCCCTGTGGCAAGGAGTTCCAAAGACTGAGAGAAGAAATTCTTAAATTGCCACCCCTTTATTCTGGAAGTGTGTCCTCTGGACCTAGGCTCTCTCACGAGGAGAAAACATCCTCTTAGCATTTATCCTGTCAAGCCCGTTAAGAATCTTCTATGTTTCAATGACATTGCCTTTTATTTTTCTAAACTCCAGTAGTAGAGTCCCAACCTGTTCAACCTTTTCCCCTGTGTGGCCCTCCACTTCGCTTCCTGCCCTGGCTCCTGGCTTTGAGGTCCCACCCTGACCTGGCCTTGCCTTTCTTCTGGATTTCCCTTCTTCTCTGGGCCTTTCTCCTTGAGTTTTGTCACTCTCCCAGGCTTTGTTTTTCAATCAGAATTCCAGAGTTGCTTCCCGTCCATGTTCCAACTCTCTCTTCCCTACTGTCCTTACCTACTACACCACCTCTCTCTTCCTGAGAGGTCCTGGGGATTCTTCTTCTGGCTCCTCCCTCATCCTTCAATGATTCCTGAACTTGCAAGCTCTGGTCTCCATCTGATGACAGGAGTGAGGCAATGTGGGGTCTCCAGCTGGACAGACCAGGTCTACCACAATACAGAGCCTGCTCCGTGCAATAGGGCACTATTGTCTGGTGAATGGATGTTTAAAGTTGTACTTGTGATAATCCCAAGGTGGTGTGAATCGCAGACAGATCAAATCCCACAGTGAAACCTGGTCTGATAACACCCTAACCCTAACTTGGATTTCTTTTCATTGTGGAGGTCAACTACCGCACACATTCACCAGCTCTTCCAATCTTGTTGACCTTTAACACAAACTTGTGTTGAACAAGAAAGGCCATGAACTCAATGTATTGTACTTGACGAGAGAGATCAGAAAGATTTCATTACAAACGCCTATAAAGGTTTCAAATTAACTCTGTCCTTTTTAGCTTTTCAAAAGCTTTTAGCTTTATCTTTACAAAAAGCCCCAGCATAGCTTCACTACTGTCTCCACCATGATTATATTGGTGCATGTGATCGCAATTCATTCATTTTTGAGTTTGGATTTTGAACTGGGGGCATTGGGCTGTGAGAATGAAGGTGTTTATTGATTAACATGTCAGTGAGCTACAATGTTTTTAAACCAGTGTGAGAGTGATATTGTGCCAATCATGGGAATTTATTTGTATCGTCATTGGAGAATTTTACAAGTGCATAGAGTAAACATTGAAGAGCAGAAAAAGATTTACTTTCATTTTGCATAAGTCTAGGTAGAAGTTAGATGCATGATGACAGTTCCTCCTGAAGAGAGGAGATATTTCAGAATAGTTAGCTCTGTGTACAGATTTTAGTTTCCACGTTCCAGAACAGAAGTGTTTGGTGAGAGCCATGAAGGGATTATTCAAAGCTGAGAAAGTCAAAGCTCAGTTGTGTGAATAATTGAGGAAGAGGTTATCAAGCTGTTAAGACAGGGAATTAAAAGAAACAATTAAGCTTGAGCTATAGGTTGTAACAGCGGAGGGAATTCTGTCTGGTGTTTGAATACTGTAAAGTGATTGTTTTAGAATAGATGGGATTGTATTTTTACTGTGTGTTTCACATTATGTCATATGTAAATGGATTGGTTTATTTTATTTCATCTTTTTTTGAGGACTATACTTTTCTCGTTTTGTGTAAAGTCAATCGGCAGCATTTTGCACTTGAGTTTCAGTGAAAGAACACCTCATTCAATTTTAAACCTTTGGATATCTCAAGCCCGGTGTCAGTCTGGCATGTGACTTAAGCAGTAATAACATCAGATGGGATCATGCTGCCACATGAGAGATTCTTGCTCAGGCTGGACCAACTATAACCAGTTTCCTTACAGCAAATTTCTGCACCTTCTTCTGATGATATTTCTCCAGCTGGTATCACTTCCCAAGACACTTAAAGCAAACTGCGAGTTGAACTTACTCATTGCTTAACTTCAGAGCCAATTCCAGTTCCAGCAGTTTTGCGGGATTTCCTGGTGAAGTATTTAATGCTGACGCACTGCTGTGTACAGTTTTGGTCTCATTACTTGAGAAAGGGATGTACCGGCATTGGAGGGGATGCAGAGGAGATTCACTGGGTTAATTCCGGAATTGAGAGAGTTGGTTTATGAAGAGAGATTGAGAGACTCGGACTATACTCATTGGAATTTAGAAGAGCGAGGCGTGATCTTACAGAAATATATAAAATTATGAAGGGAATAGATAAGGTAGAAGCAGGGAGGTTGTTTCCACTGTTGGGTGAAACTAGATGGGGGGGGGTGATATCGCCTCAAAATAAAGGGGGAGCAGATTTAGGATTGAGTTGAGGAGGAACTTCTTCACCCAAAAAGGTTGTGAATCTGTGGAATTCCCTGCCCAGTGAAGCAGCTGACGCTGCTACCTTGTTGAATGTTTTTAAGGCAAAGATAGATTTTTGAACAGTGAAGGAATTAAGGTTTATGGTGAGTGGGCAGGTAAGTGGAGTTGAGTCCACGAAAGATCAGACATGATCTTATTGAATGGGGGAGCAGGTTCGAGGGGCCGGATAGCCCACTCCTGCTCCTGTTTCTCACGCTCCCCCCCCTCTCACACACCCACACACCAATTCCATTCTGTCTTTCCCTGTCTCTCTCTCTCTGTCCCTGGAGGGACAGAGGCAGCAGCATTCCACCATTTTTTTAATGCTCTCGATTACAATCCCTTCTGTAAAACCTCATCAAAATGCATGCAAACAAACTAGCCTGCAGCCTCCTCAGAACCAAGCTCAGGAAAACAACTCTGAGTGGAACCACGTCTCTCACTCTTAACACACAAAATACATAACTTCAATTGAATGTGTTCCTCATACACTGTATATCTGGATTGTATTTCCTTTCTGGTCTGTGTTGTGTTTGTATTCTATGTTGTGTGCTATTTCAGCTGGGAATGCACACGTGGGACATGATTTGAAATTCAGATTGTTATCTTTCTAGGGGAGAAATGTACGAAGGAACCTAACTCCAGCTGTAACATTGATTGCGCTGGTAACCCCAGATTCACTTACAGTTGTTTCACTTAAAGTTGCAACCTTCAGGAATGTAGCCATCACTTTAAATATGGACTTAGTGTGGAGCCTGAGGTGTAGATTCTGAAAGCTTAAAGCTCTCTTTGAAGACACATGAACCACGAGATAGACAGTCACAACAGTCATAAAAAAAGTTGCATAGACAGATTGTAGTGACTTCCTGAGGGGGTCAAGGGGAGATGAGCTTAAAACCAGAGCCAGACTATTTTGGTGTGAGTGAGGTAGCACTCCTTCAAATGACAGGCAGTGGAAAGCTGGAACTCTATCCTGGAAAGCTGGAGCTCTATACGGGAAAGCTGGAACTCTATCCTGGGAAAGCTGGAGCTCTACCCCCGGGAAAGCTGGAACTCTATCCCGGGAAAGCTGGAGCTCTACCCTGGAAAGCTGGAACTCTATCCCAGGAAAGCTGGAACTCTACCCCTGGAAAGCTGGAACTCGACCCAGGAAAGCTGGAACTCTAATCCCGGAAAGCTGGAGCTCTATCCCAGAAAGCTGGAACTCTACCCCGGGAAAGCTGGAACTCTACCCCGGGGAAGCTGGAACTCTATCTTGGAAAGCTGGAACTCTATCCCGGGAAAGCTGGAACTCTACCCCTGGAAAGCTGGAGCTCTACCCCGGAAAGCTGGAGCTCTACCCCGGGGAAAGCTGGAGCTCTATCCCAGAAAGCTGGAACTCTATCCCAGAAAGCTGGAACTCTA
>NC_063371.1:15005297-15008339 GCF_021869965.1 Rhincodon typus | reverse complement strand
TATCCCAGAAAGCTGGAACTCTATCCCAGAAAGCTGGAACTCTATCCTGGGAAAGCTGGAACTCTACCCTGCGAAAGCTGGAGCTCTATCCCGGAAAGCTGGAACTCTATCCTGGGGAAAGCTGGAACTCTAGCTGGATCTCTATCCCGGAAAGCTGGAGCTCTATCCTGGAAAGCTGGAACTCTATCCCAGGAAAGCTGGCGCTCTATCCCGGAAAGCTGGCGCTCTATCCCAGAAAGCTGGAACTCTACCCTGGGAAAGCTGGAACTCTATCCCGGAAAGCTGGAGCTCTATCCCAGGAAGCTGGAACTCTACCCTGGGAAAGCTGGAACTCTATCCCGGAAAGCTGGAGCTCTATCCCAGAAAGCTGTGGAGGCTGGAGGTCAGCAGTAAATATTAAAACTGAGTGTGATAGACCTCCGTTTAGAAAATCATGAAGGGCTTCAGAAGCAAGACTGGTAGATGGAGTTCAAACAGAGATCTGCAGTGATCTCATTGAATGGGGGGGATAGCCTTGAGGGGCTGAAGGGTCTTCTCCTGTGCTGATGTCACTGGGTCAGAATCCTGGTGCTCCTTATCTGACATTATCTTCATGGCAGTGAAGTGTTGGGTAAGAAATGCCAACCTTCCCATGAAGAGCCCAGATGAAAAGAGTGCCCCTGGGAAAGATGAGGAGCTTGTGTTGTGTTGATCTGTGTAACTCCTTGTTCATGTGCTCTGCTTCCAGAAGATCAGTAACCACCCAGCGCTAGCTCCTGGTGCCATCCAGGTTCTACACCCTATTATCTACAGCTGCACTGTGGTCCTCTTAGTCTGCCTGTTCATCGCCATCATATCGTACATCCTGAAGCACAAGTAAGTTACCAACTATGCCTCGTGGTTCTAACTTAGTTACTTGCAATGTACAACAACAGCAACTGGCTATTTTGTCCATCTGCTCCATGCTGCTGTCAAGCTACAAACAAACTTCCTCCCAATCTACTTCACCTCGGCCAATCAGAATACCCTCAGAATACTGCCACTCACCTGTTTCCTGTTGCTCCCAGAAGCGCATTCCCTTGGGAAGTTTTGGGAACCATTCAGTACAGGAGGAGGCGCGGTAATGCAGGACTGAGATGTTCACAGCCTAGGTGTGCGTTATCAGTCTCAGAGAAGACCCACTTGGCTCTGGGTAAGGGGCACCTACCCTGTTTGCCCCATTCCCTCCCTCCCTGGCACCTTGGTGCCCACTGAAGACGATGTAGTGGATCGAGGCTCAGCCTTGTTGATCAGATGAAAGAGGAAGGGCCATTGTTAGTTGGGGCTGGTAGTCTCCTATGTAGACTGAGGCCATGGACACTTTACTGGATTCATCAACCTGGGGAGCGGGCTAATGCTTCAGGAACATGGATTCAGATCCCACTGGAGCAGGGGTTCAGTGGGCCCTTTCCCCACTGCAGGGATTCTGTCTTGAGCCTTTCCCTGGTCTTGGTCAGCACGAAGCCATCACTGATTGGTTTAGGTAGGGAAACCTGCTCTCCTTACTCAGTCTGCCCGACAAGTGACTCCACACTTGGGTAGATGTGGGTTGCCCCTCGACTGCTCTCAGAAATGGCCGAGCAAGAAAGGCATTTAGTTCCGGGTCAGTTCAGATGTGCCGGCCAATCCTGGCTTTGCTGGCAGCTCCCACATTCCGTGAAGGAATGAAGGACAGAAGTTCCAGGTGGGGGAATGCTGTCACATTCAAACTGCCAGCTCAGTCACATACCACATGGTCCATTCCTTCCATTGTGACTGGGTGAACCAACATGGGGAGCTTGGACAGGTCCAGCAGAACCCATCGAGAGAGAGAGAAATGGCCAATGCTGACCCACCTTCCCAGTGATGCCTCTGACCTGAGAGTGAATTGTTTTAACATGAGCCCATCAGGTATTGAACCACAGAGTGGGGAGGCACAGTGCCGTTCAGTACTATCTCTCCAACACTCTGTCCGCGCGTGTGTGTGTGATTTAATCCCATTGTCGTATTCCAGCACAATCCGGGTCTCCAGGAAGAACTGGCACATGCTCCTGAACCTGTGGTTTCACATCTCGATGACGTGTGCTGTATTCACCGGGGGGATCAATCAGACCGAGTATGGGCTGATCTGCCAAGTGGTGAGTGCCAAGGGGACCTGGAGCTGCTGTTTGCTGAAACTGAGCTATGGCTGTCTTCCTTTCTGCTGCTGCTGTGGATTTCTGAGAGCACCCAGGGGGGACCAGTGACCCTGACTGACTGATATTCAGCACACAATCGGTTCACACCAGGTTTTCTCATTCACAAAACGTCACTTCAACAAAAGGCACGGAGAAGGATGGACTTCTTCTAACATTGCTGTGCAACTTCAACGTTACCCCTTCCAAACACACACGGACACACACACTCACACTCACACACACACACAGGCACACTTTCACACACACACACACAGGCACGCTCTCACACACACGGGCACACACACACACGGGCGCACACACACACACACACGGGCACACTCTCACACACACTGTCACACACACACTCACTCACACACTCACTCACTCACACACACTCACTCTCACACACACACACACACACTCTCTCTCTCACACTCTCTCTCTCTCACTCACACACACACACACACACTCACCCCCACACAGACACAGACACACACACACACACACTCATGCTCACACACAGACACAGACACGCTCGCACACTCACTCACACACAGACACATGCTCACACACACCCACACTCACCCCCACACACACACCCACACTCAATCCCACACACACACACCCACACTGAATCCCACACACACACACACACACTCAATCCCACACACACACACATACACACACACACACACTCAATCCCACACACACACACACTCAATCCCACATACACACACAATCCCACACACACTCCCACACACACATAATCCCACACACACTCCCACATACACACACTCCCACTCACACACACAGTCTCACACACACAGGCACTCTCTCTCTCCCCCCTCTCCATCCCCCCGCCCCCCCC
>NC_063371.1:15000873-15005197 GCF_021869965.1 Rhincodon typus | reverse complement strand
GGAGATGTTGACAGGGTAAACAAAATTCCAAAGTCTAGGTTTGCACGAAAATAGAAATTGCTGAAAAAGCTCAGTTGGTCTGAGAAATCCCAGTTAATGTTTCGGGTCCAGTGACCCTTCCTCAGTTGTGTGGGCTGCGTTATACTATCTCCCGTGGTTGTTTCTGATTTGTTGCCCTGTTGAACTGCTGATGTCTTCATCAGCACTTTTCAGTTTCATTGTCATTCGCTCAAGGGGCCCTTAGCCTTTCAGGGTTAAAACCTGTTGTTTTTAGCTTTCTTGGTTCTCCTGTCTCTCTCCTGCACAGAGAGAGAGGGAGAGAGAGAGACAAGGTGGAGGGAGAGATGGATGCTTTCAATTTGCAGGCTCTTGACATTTCCTCCCTCACTGCCCTGGTACTTCCAGCTTTCTCAGGGTCCGCAGTTCCACCAATCAGAAGGCTGTCGTCAGGTAACATTTCCTTCTCTCTAAACTCTCTCAGTGGCACTCACTCTGTCTGTTGCTGCTTCAAATAGCAACACTGTCTGAAACAGCCAAAAACATGTAATTTCAAATGATTAAAACTGTCCTGTCATTTCAGTTATACAGCAGTCCAACGTTTGTTTCAGCTTATAATGCCAACACAGAAAAATGTGTGGAAACTGCCACGTACATTCCAAACAAAGTCACTTTAGCAGACAAATCTGCTCAAAATGTTTATTTTACTACAACTATCATCTTGTCACTTAAAGACAAATGCTGAGCAGGAGATCATCGCATAGCCTTTCACTTTCTGAGGCTGCTTATCATTGACAACAAAAAACAAAGTTGCTGGAAAAGCTCAGCAGGTCTGGCAGCATCTGTGAAGGAAAACACAGAGTTAACCTTTTGGGTCCAGTGACCTTTCCTCAGAACTGCTTATCATTGACCTGCTCTGAACAACACACAGAGATATTCAATTATGTACAATATATTCAGGACGTTAAAAGATGGTGAAACATAGCTGCTGTAACTCTCTGGTGTCAGTTTATTTCCGGGCCTCTCTGTAACCTGAACGATTCACCGCCCCCACCCCCGCCTGTAAACACAGCTCCTCGACCTCACTCCCAGCCTCAGCCCTGGTTAGCCGAAAGTGGATGTGGCCTCACTAGGCTGCAGGCTCCCATTGACACTGCTGTGTGCAAATTCCTACAAGCAACCTTTAATTTGGTGACTCATTCAGAAATCTCACAGGCAATTCAATACTGCCACAGCTGCTTAAACTTGGTCATGTGCAGTGACCCAAATAAAACTCCTCAAGTAAGCAAGTTAAACGTCACAACCCAATGTAGCTATTGCCCAATTAGAGGTGGAACTCAGCGACGATTTGAACCAACAGTATCAGTCTCTGGAAATGTCCAGGGTTCGATCCTTGTGCAGTGTGATTCTCCAGAGTTCTGCTGCTGTAGAATCCCGAAGTTGAATTCTTGGAGGATTTCCTGCCTTGTGAAGTTTACGATGTGATATTACTAAAGGCAGTTCTGAAGTCACCAGGTCTGTAGCTTGCTTCCTTCTGAAGAAGAGTGTGACGATGCTGTCACTTTAATAGGTTATATTGTCCTGGCTGAAGAGAGGTTGTAAGACAGAGGAGCTGAACTGACTACAGAACACGACAAAGTGTGAGGCCTTGGGGTGTTTTTTTTAAAGTTGGGACAATGGAAGCATCCCTGGGTGTGGGCTGCTCTCTCAGACCAGGCTTGCTAGTTTTTGTTTTAGCAGCAGCAGAAGTTGTTTGGGGTCGATGTTTCTTCCTCCTGGATTGGAGAACTGTATGTGAGAATCTGTTTCCGAATTTGCCAAGGGCTGTGTTTGTGGGATGTTGCTATAATTGGAACAGTCAATTAGTAATAAGGTATTTTACTTACGTGACTTGGTTAAATTTTCCCAACAGTTAAGTTATTCTGAATTCCTCTTTCTTTTGTTTGTATTTTAACCATCGTGTTTAAATAAATTGTGTTTTTCTTAACATCAAGTAGTTTGGCAAATTGCATCACATCTGGAACACAACACTTCACATCTACCTCTCAATAAGAAAAGCTTAGTGTCTAGGCTACCTTCTTAAAATATGTTGAGGGATCTGGTCTGGTCCATAACAGTAGCTTCTCCATTGCTTTGTAACATTTAGTGTTAGCTGTGTGTCGGGAACAGGCCATTGTTTCTCCTTTCGCCTGTTTGTCACAGGGCCACTAGTTATCAACAACAGCAAAAACAAAGTGGCTGGAAAAGCTCCAGCAGGTCTGGCAGCATCTGTGGAGGAGAAAACAGAGTTAACGTTTCGGGTCCGGTGACCCTTCCTCAGAACAGTTTATCAAGCAGCTGCTAAAACAGCCTGTCTCTGCAGCTTTGACTCCTTTTCCCTGGGGCTGGTTAAATGGCACATTGCTTTTGATTCCTTCATAACAGTTTGTCCATGTCCTTGTTATCTCAGGAGACAGTTTATTCCAGCAGGAGGGATTTCTGATTGTTTCAGTCCCTGAACGATTCTGAAAGTGGGGAAGTCTACGTGGGGCACAATATCAGGCCAGTTGCTCAGCGAATTCACTGTCAAGCCTCCAGCACGGCCTGAAACAATGGGAGAGAGAGTCAGGCTGGCTAGCTCAGTGCGTTGGATTGAGACAAAGTGAAGAACTGAGGGGGGAGCTGTAGGGGCTTTGAGAAAGGGAATTGCGAGTGAGCTGGAGAATGCAGACTTGTCACTGCTGCCCAAGGCCCAGGTGAGAGAATGGAACTTGCCACTGTGTCTCAGTGGCAGCACTGTCACTGTTCAGTCTGCAGTCTCGAGCATCAAGCCCCATTCCTGCAACACACAACCCAGGCACAGGCACTGCTGGACTGAGGAAGGGCCGTACTGTCGTCCCAGCTCTCTGTCAGGTGAGATGCTAAATCAAAGCCCCCACCCACTCCCCACTCTCAGGTGGAAGGGCACAAGAAAGCCTCTGGAATGACTACAAACAGCAGGAGCATCATCTCTGGAAGAATCACACAAACGCTACCCCAGTCTTTACTCCGAGAGGAATTTCATTCCGAACCAGCAATGTCTTGCTGCAGTTACACAGGAGTAGCTGGAGGATTGAGTGCAGTTTTAGTCCGTCCAACACAGAGAGGATAGACCTGCCGATGAGAGAGTACAGGGGAGGTTCGCCAGCCTGAAACCAGGTCTGGCAAGGCTGCCAGAGGAAGAGTTTGCTAAACTGTAGAAGGACGTGAGGGAACCTGTTTGGAATGGATAGATTTCAAACAGGGCTGGACAAATTCGGGGATGACAATATTCAAACCTTATTAAATACCTTGGATCACTCCATGTGAAATGAATGCCAATGTTCCTTCCAGTTGTTCAGCAACATTCAGCTCCCAGTTTTGACAGAAGCCCCGTTCACTGTCTCTTCACAGATTGGAATAGTCCTCCATTACTCATCTCTGTCGACCCTGCTGTGGATCGGAGTGGCAATGAGGGTCATCTACAAGGAAGTGACACAGAAACCTCAACGGCAACAGGAGCCTGAGTTGTCTTCACCCAGCCAGCAGACAATGCTCAGGTACAGCACTTACTCACGGCCCTCCCCACTCTCTGTCTAAGCTCTGACATTCTCCCCTTGGTTAGAAATGCTGCTCTTGCTCTGAAGCTTAGCCTGGACCCGTGAATATGTTGTCATTCTCTCGGCAGGTTTTACCTCATCGCTGGAGGCATTCCCTTAATAATTTGTGGAATCACAGCAGCGGTGAATCTGCACAATTACAGTGACTACAGCCAATAGTAAGTACATCCCACAGACAGCTCCGCCTGGTGTCTGTTCCCTCAGTTCCAACCATCCTGTCTTTTACTGCCTCACACACACACACCCCCACACACACACATTACACAGACACACACTCACACTCACACTCACACACACACACACCCACACACAAACATTACACACACACTCACACACACCCCCACACCCACACACAAACATTACACACATACCCCCACACACACACATTACACACACACTCACACTCACACTCACACTCACACACACACACACCCACACACAAACATTACACACACACCCCCACACCCACACATTACACAGACACACACATACACTCACACACACACACACACACTCACTCACACTCACACTCACACTCACACACGCACACATTACACACACACACATTACACACACACACCCCCCACACACACTCACACTCACACTCACACACGCACACATTACACACACACACATTACACACACACACCCCCCACACACACTCACACACACACCCACACACTCACACACACATTACACACACACACATT
>NC_063371.1:14953063-14985873 GCF_021869965.1 Rhincodon typus | reverse complement strand
TGTGTGTGTGCGTGTGTGTCTGTGTCTGTGTGTGTGAGTGTGTGTGGGAGTGTGTGTGTGTGCGTTGGTGTCTGTGTGGATGATGCTCTGTTGGCTATGACTGTACAGATCAGGGACAAGCTGCTATTGCACTTGAAGGATTACCTTCCCCTCCCACACTATACCGTGCCTTGCTGTGCCATGCCATGCCTTACCATACCTTACTGTGCCATGCCATGCCTTATTGGCCATGCCCTACCCTCCTGTGCCATGCCCAGCCTTCCCATGCCATGCCCAGCCTTCCCATGCCATGCCCTGCCTTCCCATGCCTGCTGCACTAATCCAGGGCTCTCTGACCTCTCCAAGCCACCTTTCAGGGTGCGCCGCTCAGAAACTTTGCACTCTCAGTGTGGGCCCAATTTGCCTTAAAAATATAGAGTATTATTCTTCTCCACGTGCCAAAGAGTTATATAAATCTTACCGAGATGCAGATGATGAATGCAAACTGTGTGTGTTGATTTAAAATCTGTGAATAATATAATCCCTTTCTCATATTGCTTGTCACAAGAAGGAGGTTTAGTGCACTCTGTTGAAAGGTTGCAAACAACGCAGCCCCATGACAATCGGTCAGTGTGCTCTTCAGTTCATTGTTGAGACTTGAGGCTGGTGAGACTAGTCTGGGAAATCCACTCCAGATAATGCTGATGGCCATCCTCCCCTTGGATTCGGGCCCATTGCCATCAGCATTATCCAAACACAAGGACAGGCTGGAGCAACTGAGTCTTCCTCCATGGAATGATCAGAGACAGTCCAGCTTGGTCAGGATTTCACAGAAATCTCCAGCCACTGAAAAATAATCTTCAGGACACTGCTCCGAGCCCAACACAAGTGAAAACACATTGGCGGGAAAAGAAGTTGGTTTTTGTTTAACTGAAGGCTTTTGTTTCGATTTATAAAAAGATGGCAGCTGTAGGATAATGTTTGACAAAGAGCTGAGGCATCAAATCGAGTCACGGAAGTTGGAGTGCTGTTCCCAATGGGCTGTGAGATGGTAAGATCATTCCGGATCAGCATTGAGCTGATGGGAGTGTGAAGGGGGGTGCTGGCAGGAACACTAAGGTGCCCAGACAATCCCAAAGCTGAAACCTGCAGTGGAGAGTGAGCTCACTTTATCGAGTGTGCTCACAGAGTCTTTCTGCTCCTGCTTGTCTATGAAGAGAGACCCCTGCACCTTGTACCTTGGCGCATTTCTCTGTCAACGCCTTGGAACTTTGGAGAATAAGTGGGGCACCATGTTTGAATGAGTTGTTTGTGAGAGATACCTGTGCCTGGCAGTGAAGGATAACACAGGGGATTGTTTGACCATTTGATGGAGGGGAGTTTGGCCAGTTTGTCGCTGTGTTGATAGGCATGTGACCACCTTCATTCCCTCCAAGAGACAGGTACACAGTCATCTGAGAACGCCAAGGAACAAAAGCCATTTTTAAATCCAATGCTGTGACTGATTCATTGATGTGACAATCCAGTGTTTGAATGGACAGTCATGGTCTGACTGGCTTTATTTATAATTGTTTATTTCCAATATATTTTCGTCAAGAACACCCTCCAGATTGTCTGAAGGTAAAAAAGAACACGCGCTGGAAGCATTCAGCAGCTCCAGCACAACTTTTGGAGAGAGAAAGACAGAGAGAGAGAGAAAGAGACAGGGTGGGGGGAGAGAGAGAGAGACGGGGTTGGGGGTAAAGAGAGAGAGGGAGAGACAGACAGAAGTCATGTTCCAGGCCCTGACCTTGTGCTGAAACTCTGATTCTGATAAAAGGTCAATGACCTGAGACACGGAATCTGTTCTTCTCTCTTCACAAAGGCTGCCTGACCTGCTGAGTTTCTCCAGCAATCTCTGCTTTGATTTCAGACGTCCAGCATCCTCAGCTGTCTGCTTTGGGGTTCAGTCCTCTCGACATCGTCTTCATTCAGTTTGTTTTTATCCAGTTAAAGCTGACCATCTTCAAAACAATCAACGTTTCCATGCAGAAAGGGCTGACCCAAGAGGTGATGCTGATGTACTTTGCAAGAATCTATGTTGTATGCCTTGTATGTGTGATGCTATTCAAACTGCGCAGAAGCAGCTGTAAGTTCACACCGGCCAGAACTCTCAGTACCAGCCATAAGGGTCTCCAATCTCCAACCATTCTTACAGAACGGGACAACAAATTGGCCTTTCTCACTCTGCTCTGTCAATCGGAGTCAAGTTTGAGATGTGTGTTTAAAATTGTCAATCCCATGGTTAGACTCGACTCCAATTATGTCCTACCACATTCATTCTCGGCAATTCTGGTGAAAACTGGCAGGACTGAGGAGGGTCTATTTCTGTGTTGTGTGTCTCTGTGAACTTCTCGCGTCCACAGATGCTGCTAGACCTGTTGAAGATTCCAAGATTTTCTGACCTGATTTCAAATTTGCAGAATGGATGGTGTTTTACTTGAGCATTGCCTATGTCTGTCAGCCTGATTTATCTCCCCCTCAATGGAAACATGAGAAGCAGATGTTGCACAGAGACGGACACAGCAAGAGGGGCTGCTCAAAGAGGAAGATGTGCTTTGAGCTGAGTGAAGTCTCCCTGCTGCCTTTATCAAAACGCAGTGTTGCTGGTTGGACTGTAATAGTGAATCATTCATACAACTGCACAGGAATGATTACTGACTGAGCACTTAATTCTTTTGGATCAGAATATTCAGGGTCACTGTCTGTCGTAAATTATCAAAATACAAAATGTGAGAAATGCAGAGCCAGTCAGGTCATTGAGTCCATTCCACCATCAAATGAAATACTGTATTGTTGGAGAGGAGCCAGATGGAGTGGGGCTGTAAGTGGGATTGAAGGGTTTTGTGTGATTAAATGATATAATATGTGGCCTCCATCTTCACACTAGTAACTGGCTTCGGTCCCACTGCCATTGCCTCAGGATCAAGGATCGCTTTCAGTTTGAACATTTCCAACTGACCTCCCAGCCTCAGCTGCTTTTTGGGAGAGACAGTTCCCAATTCCAAAGATCCTTTTCCTGGAGAGGTGTTTCCTGAAATCACTCCTGAAGGGGACAGACAGCTTTAATTTCAAGGAAATACTTACTCTGATCACCCCTTAATATTCTTCACTCCACAGAACAGAATGTTTTTGTTTCATTCAGTGAAGGGATGGGGGTGGGGTGTCACTGCCTGGGCCCAGCATTTATTGCCCCGTCCCTAGTTGCCCCTTGAGAAGGTGGGGGCGAGCTGCCTTCTTGAACCAATGCAGTCCACCTGCTGTGGGTTGACCCACACTGCCCCTTCGGGAGGGAATTCCAGGATATTGACCCAGCGACAGTGAAGGAACGGCGATATATTTCCAAGTCAGGGATGGTGAGTGGTTGGAGGGGAACTTGTGGGGGATGGTGTTCCCATATATCTGCTGCCCTTGTCCTTCTAGATGGAAGCGGTCGTGGGTTTGGAAGGTGCTGTCTGAGGATCTTTGGTGAATTTCTGCAGCGCATCTTGTAGATAGGACACACTGCTGCTACTGAGCGTCGGTGGTGGAGGGAATGGATGTTTGTGGATGTCATGACAATCAAATGGGCTACAGTCAAGTTTCTTGAGTGTTGTTGGGGCTGCCCTCATCCAGGCAAGTGGGGAGTATTCCATCACACTCCTGATTTGTGCCTTGTAGATAATGGACAGGCTTTGGGGAGTCAGGAGGTGAGCTATTTGCTGTAGTATTCCCAGCTTCTGACCTACACTGGTAGCCACTGTATTTATGTGACAAGTCCAGCAAAGTTTCTGGTCAATGGTAACCCCTAGGATGTTGATAGTGGGGGGATTCAGTGATGGTAACACCATTGAATGTAAAGGGGCGGTGGGTAGATTGTCTCTTATTGGTGATGGTCATAGCCTGGCATTTGTGTGGCGCGAATGTCTAAACATTACGCCATCATCAGTGAAGATCCCCACTCTGACCTTGTGGAAGGTCATTTTGTTTGATGCAGGTTGTCCTTGCAATGTTCTGATTCAGAATGTAAACCCTGGCCTTCTCCAGACAGAGGCTGCAAGACCTGCTGAGTTTCATCAGTAATTTCTGTTTCTGTCTTTATAATGTAACTGTCTCAGAGCTGGTAACATTCTGAGAGTCTGAGCGAATGAGCCCGAGTCTCTCCAGAAAGCAACTCTTGTTTCAGGTTGAAAAGCAGTAGATGGAGAGAGGTGCAGATCACAAACCCCAGTTTGGACTAGTTGGGCTCAATGGCCTGGTTTTGTTCTGTACTTTCAATATTGTATAATGCTGCTGTCTTCTAATATTCAGAATTAGACAGTATTAGGGAATTGTTAGGGTTACTGAAAGACAATTATTACTGATGTGCAGCAGTACGAATGCTGTTGTTGTGGGGCTGTTGGTAAATTGACATAAAGGGAGTATTGTTACTGAGGTGATGCAGTGTCAACACTGAATGATGGTGTGGACCATGCATTGTAGTGGTCGTGGTAAGGCACAGTATGAATTGCTTGTTGTAACGGTAAATTACAGCAACAACAAAGTGATCTTATTCATGGCGAGTTGATGCACTTCGAAGTGTTAATGGCAAGCTGCAATTTTATTAAAAAAATTAACGTATTAATGTACATTGCGGGATTATTGGAGAGTTGCGGATTATCGGAGAGCTGTGGGATTATTAGAGAGTTGTGGGATTATCAGAGACCTGTGGGATTAAAATGTTAGCAAGTTATTGATGAGACACAGTTCGAAACGTTACTGTTTTCACAGCGAGGGCTTCCAAGCTCATGTCTTCCCGACAATAGGAAATCCCTAGGATTAAGGACAGGAAAGTATTGACATGGAGTCAGAAACTCATGACCAGTCATAGCTCAGGGAAGGCAGTGGTCAGCAGTGCACTGGGTTTAGGAATATGGGAGTAGGCCATTCGGCCCTTTGGCCAGATCCACGGGATCCTTGCTGATGTTAGATCACACCACCACGTCCTTGGGCTCTCCACATAGCCCCTAGTTTCTTTAATATTGAGAATCTGTCGCTGTCTACAGTCTGCCTTGAACACAGTGACTAATCCCGCACTGCCCTCTGGGGCAGGGGATTACGAAGATTCAGTGAAGACATTCCACTCGGTCTCAGTCCAAGGGGACCTGCCCCGATTCTGAGACTGAGTGCTGTGGTTCAGGAGGCAGCCATCCCTCCTGTTTCACTCTGTCAGGGAGGAAGGAATTTTGTATGTTGCGATAGATTTCCCTCCTGTGTTGGGGACTAGGGTTAGATCCAAGCCAGGTGTGTGGATGGAATGAAAGTCTCCTTTCTGACTCCAGCACTATGTGTTGCTGGCTGTTTGTGCCTGAGACTGTGCACTTGTCCCAGAGCTCAGCTGTAAGAGGCCAGGCTGCTGTTAGTGTGAGAAACTGTGTCTTGTTTCAGATCAATTGAGCAATGTGGCCTGATCAGAGAAAACAGTCAATATTGAACAATGTAAAAGGGGACACAAGCTGGAGAAAGATCCATCTGGGTATCTCACTTGCTCATAGTTTTGTCTGACTCAGTGAAGCTCAGTCAGGTAGGCAGCTCTCACTTGGGCAGGTCCATTCTGTCACCCCGTGATAATATTTCTGACTCCAGTGGTGCCCTGATGTGAAACAGGCTCCAGGCCTTGCCTGAAAAACCCGCAGCAGCTGCTGGGGGACGGGTGTGAGGAGAAACTCAGTGGGACTGAGATATCGAAAGCTCTCCCTAGTGATGCTCCCATTTGCAATAACAGAAGCAATCTTTCACTTGCTGTTGATATCTTGGCTGCATGTTTAGAACCAGAGTATTCTTGATGCTTTTGATGTTCAGGTGCTTTATAAATTTAAAAGGATTTTTTTTTGTGAAGAGCTATTTTAATAATAAATGATGATTACCAGCAATGTGTCTGGAACTTGTGTGTTTTCTCTCGATTTTATCAGTAAAACCCAGCAGCAGGATGAATGCTGATGTGTTCACTGTGTGATTGACAATGCTGAGCCATGTCCCAGTTGTGATTGAGGTGGTAATCAGTGAATATACTCAGCCCTTGGGAACCTGAATGTGTCGAGGAACTCAGTGCAGGAACATTTGGGAGACTGTAATCATTGAACCATTGACCATTAGTCAAAGTGCTTCAGGCTTCGACCATTTGTCCCATCGTCCTCACGACATGAATAAGTATTTTCACAAGAAGTACTCCCTCATCTTCGTTTCCAGAGTTTTCTTCTCACTCCCACCCTCGGTCACCACCCCCCCTCCTCAAAGAGGGTGAGGGTTTGAAAACAGTTTTGATTATGCTTGTGTCAGAAGCATTTCATCCAGAGTCTGCACTGCACAAACTGATTAACCAGTGAGCATTCTTGTCAAAATGGACCAGAGCAGGTTCTGAAGAAGTCACTGTGGAGAGAAATTAAAGCTAATATTTCAGTGTTACCATCAGTTCTGAGGAAGGGTCACCGGATCCGAAGCGTTAACTCTGACTTCTCTCCACAGATGCTGCCAGACCTGCTGAGCTTTTCCAGCAATTTCTGTTTTTGTTTCTGATTTCCAGCATCCGCAGTTATTTTGGGGTTTTTTTCCCCTTTAAGAAGTCAGATTGGACTCAGAACATCAACTCTGTTTCTCTCTGCACAGATGCTGCCAGACCGTATAAGTTTCTCCAGCACTTTCTGTATTTATTTCAGATCTCCAGCCTCTGTGGTTCTTCACTTTGACTTCAGGATGGGATGCCTGTGCTGGATTGTGTCGAGTGGTCAGGATCCTGGCCCAGTGTCCAACACTATCCGTGACTCCTGAAATGGATCTGATCCTCTTCCCAAACAATGGGGATTTGTTTTGTATCGGCCCTTATTTCCTCAAACGAGCAGCATGTTGACAGTGAAAATGGTGACAAGGCAGTCAGTGTCTTTGGGGTTAACCAACCATCCCAATCCATATCTTGGATGCAGCAACATGGAATACGAATAAACTGTAAAATCAGAGCGGTGACTTTTTAAAATATTTGTTTGTGAGATGGAAGCATTGCCAGAAATTTACTGCCCAACTCCAGTGGGTTCCTGCCTCTGGGTTCTATGCTGTAATGGTGAGCATGCTGGACTCTGAATCCAGCGATCCAAGTTCCAATCACAGGGCAGTGAGCGATAAGCTTTGATAAAGCTGTTAGTTTCACAAACACACCACTGAGGCTTGAAGTGAGATAATTTTCATGGGGAGGCGATGACCTCGTGGTATTATTGCTGGCCTATTAATCCAGAGACCCAGATAATGTTCAGGGGAATGCAGGTTCAAATCCTACCACAGCAGAAGGTGAAATTTGAATTCAATAAATATCAAGAATTAAGAGTTGAATGATGACCATGAATCCATTGTTAATTTTTGGGAAAAACCCATCTGGTTCACTAATGTCCTTTAGGGAAGGAAACTGTCATCCTTACCTGGTCTGGCCTGCATGTGACGCCAGACCTACAGCAATCTCTTAACTGCCCTCTGGGCAATTAGGGATGGGCAATAAATGCTGCCGAGCCAGTGATGCCCACATCCCGTTAGTGAATAAAGAAAAAAAAAAAGTTCCCTTGCCAGGTTGGATCTGAGCCACTGTTGGTGGAGAGACGGTGCCAACAGAGAGAGAACTCCAGGATTTTGACTCAGTGACACTGAAAGACATCTCCAAGTTATGATGGTGTGTGGCTTGGAGGGGAGCTTGCAAGGTGGTGGTGTCGCTGTGTTTCTGCTGCACCCTGTGGCAGAAGTCATGGGTTTCGGAAAGTACTGTTTTTAGGCCAAGAGTAACCACTTTGTTTTGATGAGAAAGGTTGGCCGAGTACGCAAGTTAGAGCTATCAGCTGAAGATGGAGATGCAGAATTGTGAGGTGACAGGAGGATCCACAACTGAGCACCTCCACGGGATTAGAAAGCACTGGTCGGAACACTGACCGCAGAGACAGAAATGCAAACCTTTCGAAAGGAAATGTTGTGGCTATTGCCTGTGGGTACTGGAGGCCAGTGAGAAATCCGACAATGGATACAGAATTCGTCCAAAATGCCAAGTTAAAGTTTGAAACTGCAGCCAACTTTTACTCCAGCTTGTGTGAGAAGAGGAACTGTGTTTTTGAGTTGACTTTAAAATTCTAGCACATAAATACTTCCCAGGAGGAGTCTTTTTGGGCATGTGTCTGGTGGCCATGCAGTTAGAGAGTTCGGAAAGGTGCTGGGTTCAAGCCTCAGTGTAGGAACCTAAGCATAGGTTAAGTGAGGAAAGGTTAGAGTAATTACTTTAGTGGGACGTGAGTGAACTCCATTCAGAGTAGGCTCAAATACAGACTCAGTGATAGCTGTAGGGAGTGCTGCCAGGTTTTGCTGCTATTTCTTATAAAGCAAAAAAAAAAAAAAAAAAAAATCACTAAAATCCCAATGTGGGATTCAGATCTATCAGGCTGGTTACTCAGGACCATTCCTCTACTCCTCTGCCACCAGAGCTCTCACATTAAAAAAAAAGGTGTTGGAACTGAAATCTAACATCTCAGCAGCATAATCAGTTCCTCACAAGATAAATACACTCAGCGAATCAAACTCCTCCAACAGCTACTGGCTAAGTGGATCAAATACTTGCTGTGTCGTTGGTGGTGGTGGTCCCCGAGATGTGGGTTCAAATCTGCACTGAGCTGTCTAGTAAAGAGCTACTTTTCACTTTGTCATTCTTTATAAACAATTTTAATTACAAAATTATTAATTAATTGGTAGCTAATGAATGAGAACTCTTCCAGTGAATAATGTTTGAAAGTGTTGGTTGACACATTTACCTTTGAGACTGGATACCTGGCGCTCTGGAGTAAAACACACACATCAGTCTGTGCTTTACCCACTCAGCAGGGCATTTCGCCTCAGCTCCCACAGGCTGTAGCTCAGAGACTCAGGAGCAGGACCTGGCTGGGCTTGCAGCCGAAACGTGTAAGATTCCCATCTCACTGCCGTTCATTTAACGGGCACACTTTGTCTAGTGCTGCCTCACTGTGGTATTGAGCAGGGATCACACTCTCAAACTGGCTCCCTGAATGTGTTATCAGGGATATGTATGTGGCTGTGACACAGGCTCAGCTCAAAGCCTGCAATCCTCCTGCTGGCCAGTAGAGGGACAACAGTGTATGAGGAAGGAGCAATCCAGTCTGGGGGTCTGTTTAAAATCAGAAGTCCCTGCTGCCTGTTGTTTGCCTGTTTTTAAAAGTGAGATGGTAACTTCACTCCAGGAGGAGCAAGCTGGACCTGGGGCAAAAGCACCAGCAAAGTGTAATTCACACAGACTACAACAGGAGGAGGCCATTTGATCCATTAGGGTAGTGCTGGCTCTTCCAAAGCACCATCGAGTTAGAAGGACTATTATCGAGGATGAAGCTAAAAAAGGTAACTTTGAGATTGCCCGTATGTTTGTGGGAAAATATACAAGGATCCCATTCGCTGCTCCTTCATCATATAGCAGGAACTTTTCGCTTTCTGTTATTTATCCAGCTTCAGTTTGAAAGCTGCTGTTAAATAGCTAGCCCTGAGCAAAGTGGGAATGATATCCCGAATGCTGACCAATCTCTGTGGTCAAAATCCAATTCTTATCTCAACAAAAATAATTGTTGCATAGAACGGCTAGAGAAAACACAGCAACAAGAACAGAAATTTAATGTTCACTGAACATTCATTGCGTTTCCCTCTCTTCCCCACCCCCAATCAGTGGGTGCCAGACCTGCTGAGTTTCGGCAGCTCTCCGTTTCAGATCTTTTGTTTTATTAAAAGGAAAGCAACAGCTTTAGTCTGACACGACACCCCTCTCATTGGCAACACGGTGATAGATAGGAAAAGACAGAGGTCTGCTAATGCCAAGAGACAATTGGGCTGGGTCTATTGAGGAAGTGTGATAATTTATAACAGCTACTCTCTGGAAATGCCCATGGCCAGGAATGGCATCTCTCATCACTAGCTGAGCTCCAAGTAGAGGCAGGTCACCCTAATGTGGATGCAAATATATAGTCACAGCCTTAGATATACCAGCCTAAAGTACTCCATCACCTCAGACTTACTCTAAATCAACTCCTTCTGGAACTGCAAGATCCCAAAAGCCTGAGTCACATGTCCTAGAGTATGTTGAAGGCCAAAAGAGCGAAATTCTTGAAAAGCAAAGGAGTGAAATGTTACTTAGTACAGGGTATGCTGGAAAAATATCAGCAGGGCTGGCAGTACAGGGAGAGAAAGTTCACACTCAGTGCTTGTTTCTATTTCCTAGCATCTACAGGATCTGGCTCAGCTTTGGCCCGCAGAGTGGGGGGGGGGGGGGGAAGCAGTGTTTGGGGCAGCAAGCAGGAATGTGGAATAATGTCTGAATCACCTGATCAGAAAAACCAACAAAGATTTCATTGACTGTTTGCTCTGACAGAGCTGCACTCCCTCAGCAAAGCACTGAGGAAATTCACCCCAACACAGCTTCTCAAATCCTAGAGAGAGTGGGGAAAAAGGCCAACCTTGATCTGGCTTCCATCAGACACTGACAACTCACTCAAACTGAGCGACAGCAATTTTTGATTCTCGTGATGGAACCCTGGAAATGGTTCCACGTGATTGGTACAGAATCTGTCTCATGATTGCCTCGAATGAGACAGAAAGTGCCACAAGGTTGTGGCTCATTGTTGAGATGACATCCAAAAGATTATGGGCAGGTTCAAACAGGACTCCAAGGTGTTGGAAAAAAAATTGTTCCAAATAAAAAAAAGCTATGCATTGGATTTAATGGAAATGAAGCGATAGGGATTACAATGTCTACTCATTGGCTGTAGTCTCCCGCAGAGGGGCAGGGGTGCAAGAAGAGCGAGCGAGAGAGCGGCAGACAAAACTAGCAAGGTGATATCCGAGAAAAGAAGTGGTCCTAACTCGTGGACCGAAGGAAGATGAGTGAAGAGAGATGTGCACCTATTGACCTGCCACCAGCAGCCACACACACCTTCCAAAAAAAAAAAAAAAAGGGGGGCAGGAGGAAGGCAGAGTTTTCTGTGTTCTTGCATCCCATTGATGACAAAAAACCCCACAGATTCTGTGGAAAATACATCTCATGGAGATGCCACATCCCTGAAAGAAGTACAGGCAATTTCTAAACCCGATACCTCTAACTAGCCGATGGTGCTGTGAGCCTGTGCATTGTATCACCTTTCCATCCACACAATCCAAAACGAGGGACCAGGAAGAGACCATTCACCCCTCTAGCCTGTTACACCTATTCAAAAAGACCAGTCACTCAACTGTGCCAACAGGGATCTACAAATCTAAGATGTCCAGTTTGGTACAGCATCCAAGGGCATCTGAGGAAGGGCAGGATCAGGGTCCCTGAACTGCATTTGGTTCAAAGACAAGGTCTCAGTACCACCTTCATGGACAATTGTCAAGGTCTAGCCAGAGATGCACACATCCTGGAAAAAAGGTTCTCCTCAAGACCATATTGAGCACTTGGACGGATCATTTGGAGAGAAGTTCTGAAGAAGGGGCTCCATCCAAACCTATCCATTCACCTTCCAGTACAATGGTCACCTTTCCCTAGCTGATAAACTGATGATCACTTCTGATGAACTGTCACCAAACTTGAAACACAAACTCTGCTCTCTTCCCAAAAGGTGCTACCAGACCTGCTGAGTTTCTCCAGTAAATTTCTGTTCTTGTTTCGTTTAGACTGGCACTGCCTGTATATTACAGAGGACACATTTCTTTATAGAGTGTCGTTCTCATGGAAACTCTCCCACATGGGGAGATGAGTGAAGGTTGACTATGGAACATTAAACCTGGAATAGATGGGCAGAATTCTGCTGTTAAAAGCAGCTGATTCATACTTAACATCTTAGAGTCAGTTACCTTCTATTAGTACCAATTTATGGAATGTTTGTTGCCTCATGTTAATGCCACAAAAGACAGAATGTTTCCAAAGACCCTTCAAAAGGCAAACTTGGCAGTTCCTAGTGTGACTGATAATGATGTGAATGGAAGCTCATTAAACAGCTGACTAAAACATGCCCATTTATACACATTACTACACAGTCAACGTCAGTTCCCTTGTCATTTAATTGATTTTATTCTTACATGGTTTAACATGCATGTTTGTAACATTAAGGCTTTACCACATAATTATGCCAACAAGAAAGCAACATTTTTTAAACCAGCTCCAGAAATCTGAAAGCTTGGGATGGATATCGAAATGTTCTGAGGCACCAGCTTTATTTAGGTAAAAATCAGGAATGGGGAAATTAGCAAAAAGCAAGTCAAAACAATTCTGGTCATCTTTTCTCTTTATTACCACGTTCAGCAAAATTGTCCCTTTTCCTTCATTCTTGCATCACTCCTTTAAATGACTCACTATTCAGCCAAGTGCAGCAGAACATTGTTGCTGAACACAGCAGCCTCTGTACTGCCCTTTCTCCTTTGGTTCGTCATTGGTTAAATACTGATGCAAACAGAGCGACTATGCCAACCCTAATTTTGCTGAGAAAACAGAGAACAGCAACAAGTCTGAACAGCTCAAACACATCCCTTCCACAAATAAATGCAGCAGAGCCTGGGACAATGATGCCAAGTCTGCGCACACAGTATTTCAAGAGATAATCCACCAAACTAAAAACTTTCAAACCACGGAAAGACTATGTCTTTATCAAACACTCAACACAAAGTTATCCAATATATAACCACTCACTCAGACTATGGCCGATGCCTTAAGGCGCAAATAAAAACAAATTCAAACAGCAAATATTAAATTTGATTCAAGTCAAACAAACAGTAACAGCCCTTCACTTCTGATCAATATCTGAGGAACTGTGATTCTAATTACTCCAGCTCATCTGAGAATCCTTGGTCTGTCTTCTTCATTATTACAGAGAAACTCTTCAACCAGGTGAAACAGAGATCCTTTTTCATTTTTCCCTTTCAGCTGAAGTGCTCCATATATTGGCCACTGTGGCAAATCACCAGCTACTCCAACTTAATTCATAACTGCGGTGAGGAAGCAATTGCAAACTGATTTCTTATTCTCAGAAAAAGTCAGCCTCAGAGCAGTATTGTATATCCACCAGCCACTCAAAATCCACATATTGGATTCATTGTCTTACATCAGCTAATCAACATTTCAACTCTACTGGCTCCAGAGTGAACAACACTAGCTTCTTTCCAAGGGCAGTCAGAAAGTGTTTGACAAAGTCCCACAAAAAAGACATTATTGTGCACGAATAAAGTGCATGGATTTGGGGGAAGTGTATTGAGATGAATAGAAAACTGGTTGGCAGAGGGAAAACAAAGAGTAGGAATTAATGAGTCCTTTTCTAATTGGCAGGCAGTAACTAATGGGGTGCCACAGGAATGATTTGGATGAGGGAACAAAGTGTTTGCAGATGATACCAAGTTGTGTGGGAGGGTGAACTGTGACGAGGATGCAGAGATCCTTCAGCACGATCTTGACAGGTTGGGTGAGTGATCAAATCAATGGCAGATGCAGTTTAATTTGAATAAATGTGAGGTTATTCACTTTGGAAGCAAAAACAAGAAGACAGATTACTATCTGAATGGCTATAAATTGGGAAAGGGGAGTGTGCAGTGGGACCTGGGTGTCCTGTGCACGAGTCACTGAAGGTAAACATGCAGGTGGTAAAGAAAGCAAATGATATTGGCCTTCATTGCGAGAGGTTTTGAGTACAGAAACAGGGATGTGCTGTTGCTGTTATACAGGGCCTTGGGGAGACCACACCTGGAATATGGTGTACAGTTTTGGTCTTCTTTCCAAGGAAGGATGCTCTTGCTCGAGTGAGTGAAGCGAAGGTTTACCAGGCTGATTCTGGAGATGGCAGGACTGACATGAGGAGAGATTGACTAGGATGGGATTGTTTTCACTCAAGTACACAGCAATGAGGGGGTATCTGATACAGACTTAAATTCTAACAGGACTGGACAGGGTAGATGCAGGGAGGGTGTTCCCGATGGTGGGTGTGTCCAGAGCCAGGGGTCACAGTCTGAGGATCTGGGCTAGGCGATTTAGGGTGGAGATGAGGAGACATTTCTTCATCCAGAGTGGTGAGCCTGTGGAATTCATTACCACAGGAAGTAGTTAATGCTAAAACATTGAATATGTTTAAGAGGCAGCTAGATATGGCACTTGGGACGAATGGGATCAAAGGTTATGGGGAGAAAGCAGGATTAGACTTTTGAGTTGGACGATCAGCCATGATCGTGAAGAATGGCAGAGCAGGCTCAAAGGGCCGAATGGCCGCCTCCTGCTGCTATATTTCTGTTTCCTCACTTTCACATGTACTCTATCAGAAGGTCACTTGTCCTCAGTGAGGAACAGGCCACAAGTTACTCAGTTAACAATTGCCTGTAGGGTACATACTGACTCATTCCTACTCCTCCAATGTTGGACCAGCCAATCATCTTTATAAAGCACTCAATAATATTGGAGTGTTAGAAATGAAGACTTGTGTTTGTCTTATGGAGGAACAGTTGAGGACGTTGGGTCTATTGTTCTCATCAAGGGATGAGAGATTTTGACAGGATCGATAAGAAGAGCGTCTTTCCCCTTTAGGAGAATCTAGAGCGGAGAGACAGTTTCAAGACACACAGATGGATGGCTGGAGACGAGAGAGAAATGATTCGCTGTGATGTGAGGGTCAGTACCTCCAGAATGAGAGAGAACCATTCATTCAATCATCATGTAGCTGTTGAGATTTTCAAAGGGTTGTGGAAATCTGGAGCTGTCTTCCCCCAAACAATATTGCAGACAGGTGAGGGAGGAATGGGAAACTGCAAATTAGAGGTTTATCAACCTCTACCGTGTTGTGTTTTGGACGGTTAAGGAGTAAAGTTAAATGTGTGAAGATTAACTGAAAGATCAGTTGGGTATACAAGGTCTGAGACACTGACTGGCTACCCTCCTCCCAGCCCCACCTCATCTCTTCAATTGAAATGTTTTCATACTTGCTCACCTTCACCTCTTCCAAAAAGGAGAGACACAAATGGACTCAGGAGAGACTTGGAACGGAAGCAGAATGTTGGAAATGAAGAGAAACAAGCCCAGAATCTGAAAGAAAATTAGTGCCAGCCTTGTCAATGAGAGTCACGGTCAGAGAGGGAAAGGCAAAACCAGACCCAATGTCATACAAGACAAGCCTCCTCGATCATTTCTCCCTTTTATTTCAGTTTCACTATCTCACACAATTTCTTTTTGTAAAGACAGATTGGAACAAGACCCAGGCTTATGGTAAAACATCACAACTACAAACATAAATGCAATGGGTGAAATCGTAGCTCATGGAGAGAGAGTTTCCAACTGAAGGCTGCTGATGCCCTGACTGCGTCATGTCCCAGACTGCACAAAAACACACGGGAAGAGGAGACTTTTTTTGAAGGGAGAACCAGTAATCAATGAAGTTTGTGACTCAGAGGGAAGAGGGATCGCAATTGGACTTGTGGTTCCCAGTCACATGGCTGAGCACACAGAATCTGTTTCAGCAACTGGGGATTCTTGAAGACGGGCGATTGTCAAAGCCACCGACACTGGGGAAAGGGCTGTGACAATGATGCCCCTCTTGCGTACTGCAAGAGTTTGATTAACGATCTAGCAAAGTGCAGCAGCAAGCGATTGCAGACAAACTGTTTTGATACTGGCTGGGCCAGAAGCAAGGAAATATTGAGAAAGTTATTTGGAATTCCGATTCCAATTTCAATCATGCACTTTGTGGCGGGCAGAGAGAACATGCAGGAAGAGGCCACGCTACACTGAAACACAATAAGTTAGCGAGAGGACTGAACCCACAAGCCACATCCTGCCCATTGGGCAAGGGACCATCCCACCATTTCTCCAGGTCCCATTGCCATATTGACGGTTTCTCATCTGGTCCTCCCACTCATGGCTCAGAGCTGAGCCAATGACCACTCCTCCCAGGGCTCCTGCTGCAGCCGCTGCCACTATCTTGGCTTTGGTGGAAATCTTCTTTTTGTGGTTGCCTAGATGTTTGCTGGATTTGGATCCCAACTTGCCTTTCAAGTGCTTGGGGCCTGCATCTCCTTCCACAAGGATGAGATCGGCAACAAGAACCATCACGACCAGAGCGAGTGCCAGCTTCTGCCTCATGGTGGATCACCTGGTCAAACAGGAGATAGAAACAAACAAACAAAGACTCCTCAGTTTGGGTTTCAATTAAAATTCTCACTTCACAATGCTTTGCCAGCATCTATTTCCTTGCTCAATGGTGTTGCACTGAAAAACGTACATTGAAAACATGTAGGATATAGTCTCAGTCATTCTCACCCCTAAGTTCGGGGAGATGGTAGTGGTTGTAATATTGCTGCACAAGTAATCCAGAGACCCAACCAAATATGCTGGGGTCATGGGTTCAAACCCCACCATGGCTGAAGCTGCAGGGGGGGGGGGACTTGGATTTAGTCCTGATTAACGTGGAATATAAAACTGGTCTCAGTCACTGATAATAGCCAACCAAACCTCACCTGGTTCACTGATGTTGTTTAGGGAGGGAGAATTGGCCAACCTTCCCCAATCTGGCCTCCATGTGACTCCAGACCCAGAGCCACAAGGTTAGTACCTCACTGCCTTCTGCAGTGACTGAGCAACAGGAGGGGTCATGTAGACCACAGGAGAGAATAATGGAAGATCGGATATGAAAAATATTTATCCCGCTCCCACAGCTCATCTCCATAAATGAAGGACAGTACAAGAATATTTTTACCTGGGTTCACAGTACTAAGCGACCATAAGAAGATCAGTGGATCATCTTAACATCTGAAAACCAGCCTCAAATTGCTAACTGAATCCATTTCCTCCAATCCACTCTTCTCACAAGAACAGCCCAAATATTCTGGATGCTATGAAATTAAAACACAAGGTGCTCTGAAGAGTCATATTCTGCTTGAAACATTAATTCTGATTAGTTATTCATTCTCTACAGCTGTTGCCAGGACTGTTTTTATCTCTTTGTTTTCAAGCTTTGCTCCTCAGTTTAACATCTTAAATACTGTTCAGGTACAGGATCCTGGTTTTTAAATGAATGCGAGCTCCCTAAAAAAATGTAGGATCATCTTCAAATAATTCCCTCCTTTAAAATTCCCACTCCTTCCCAACTCTCCCTTTGCACTCTGCTGCAATTCATTGGGATTTCTGCTGAGATGAGGTTTGAAGGTGCAGTCAGGAATCTGTCCATCAGATGGGAAGATTTTTAACCAGCATCTAATTAGAAGGAGTTTAACTAGCCATTAGCTCTCCCAGGGACTCTAGGTGAGGGACCCTCTGTGTGCCAAGGAGCCTTGGGGAAGATTCTTGGGCATTGTGAAGGGGTACAATTGCTGAGGGGTCGCATAGTTCAGGGTTGCAAGTCCCAGCCTGGAGATTTCACCAGATCATCCAGTCAAGCTCTTCCTGAGATGTTATTTAAACCATGTGTTAAACAATAAGGTCCTGAGAGGAGTGAGAAAGGGTCAGGGAAATTATACTGGTGTTTCACCAACAACTGTACATCTGGTCCTGTATGTCAGGGATTTGTCTGGAATCTTGCTGATTGAGCATGGGTTTGTCTTCCTTAAAAAGGCAGCCTTGACTGGATATAAAAATTCATTCATGACCAAGCACCTTGACTTCAGGGCACACCAAAGTGGCTACATAAATACAACTTCTTCCATGCTTCTATATATTCCAATTCTCTCACATTGCTTAGACTGACACGATGTTGCTGTTCCATTTGGATCAAGCGTGAGCAGGGGGATATTGTTCGTGGTCACTTAAGATGAGAGAAACAAAAAGTTAGCCTCTGACCGATGTCAGGTGTATGGTACATCAGAGAACCAGGCTGTGTATACAAAGGTTCAGCAGAAACAGGTAGGTCAGGAAAGCCAGCCCAGCTGCTAACCTGTAAAGCTAGTTCCAAAATCATTCATTCAATCAGCAAACAAAAGAGGTGCTAAAAGAACGATTGAGTAGATCAGAGACTGAAGAGGGGATTGACATGGAAATGGGCGCACACAATCTACCACTGAGAAATAGGAAGAGGCCATTCAGCCCTTCAAGCCTGCTCCACCATTCAACAGCATCACAACTGATCTGTGTCAATCCCATTTTCCTGCACTGTCCCCATAACTATTCACATTTTTAACCATGTGAAAAATCAATTAATCTTAGTCTTGAACATATTCAATCACCGAGCCTCCACAGTTCAAAGGAACAGAAAATTCCAAATATCCACCACCCTAAAGTCCTCTTCATGTCAGTCAGCAAAAGCCTGGTCCCAACTTGGAGCCTGCTGGTGTTAATTTCCCCAAGGAGGAGAAACATCTTTCCTGCACCTACCCTGTCGATCCCTGCTCCATTCACCTCATTCCCCTAAACTCCACATGATATAGACGCAGTCTACTCATCTTCGCTCAGGAGGATGATCCCTCTGTCCAGGGAAGTAGTTTGGAAGCCTTCCCTGTGTTCCTCTGTGGGAAGCAGGAATATGGACAGAATTTACCACAGACCTGAAAACCCGCACCCATCAATCTCCTCTTTTCCCCCTTACCCCATACCAAGGTTGGATGGTAAATAGACAGTAAGGAGTCAAACACACTAGCTGTTATTGAGAGAATGTGGGCAGTGATCCCAGTAGCTCTCGCATGCTAAGCGAGTGCTCTACCATTTGAGCTAATTCAGGGAGCTACTTTGAGCCTCAATATAGTTAGAGTGAGATTTTTTTAGTCCTATATTCAAATCCACTTTCTTGTAATAAAAACTCATGCCATCTGCATCCTGATTAACTTGCTGTTCTTTTCAGAGAGGCATCTCTATGGCACACTGGCTCAGTGGTTAGCACTGCTGCCTCAGTGCCAGGGACCCGGGTTCAAATCCACCCGCAGGTGACTGTCTGTGTGGAGTTTACACTCTCCCCACATCTGCACGTGTTTCCTCTGGGTGCTCCCATTTCCTCCCATGGTCCAAAGATGTGCCGGTTAGATGGATTAGCCACACTAACAATTGTCCTGCTGTGTCTAGGGAAGTGTAGGCTAGGTGAATCAGCCAGGGAACGTGCAGGGTTACAGGCTGGGATTCTTTCCAGAAGGCCAGTGTGGATTTGATGGGCTGAAATAGCCTGCTTCCACACCTGTCAGGAAGCTATGAAAAGAGACACCAAATTCCCTTTAAAATATAGCATTTCCCAAGCCCTTGCCACTTTGTGCTTTCCATCCTCCCCAAGAGGATAACCTCCCTTCTCCACATCATATTGTACCTAGCAATGTTTGCCCACTCACTCAGCCTTTCCAAATGACCTAGAAGCATCTTCACCATGGTTTGTACTTTACACTATCATTAATTTTGTGCTTACATTAATCTTGGAGGACCTGACCAAAAAGTTACAATATGCAATGTTCCCTGGCTTCTCCCTGATCAATTCTGCTCATTAAATTCTCAAAGAATTCTAACAGCTTTGTATTTGTGTCTTCCCTTTCAAAAAGATCCATGTTGATTCTGTGTAATCCTGCCTTTTTCTCTAACTGACCCCTTATCACAAATCTATAAATAAACAATAGATCCAAGCACTTTCCTAGTGACCACTGGGAGATAACAGGCTGATAGAAATCTGGGAACCATCTCTTTCCTTTCTGAAACACTAAAGGACACACTTAGCGTTTTCAAATCTACAGGAAGCACTTTACAGAATATACCAATTTGGAAGATGGCCAAAAAGGTAACTAAACTGGGCTGATTATTTAAATAGATTTCATGATATTTTCTTTGACTTGCATAAATGGAGACTCCTTGGCTGTTTTTCCCTGGAGGGTTTGAGCTATAGGGAAAGGCTGAATAGGCTGCAGCTATTTTCCCTGGAGCACCAGAGACTGAGGGGTGACATTATAGGAGTTTATAACATAATGAGAGGCATGGATCGGGTGAATAGCCAAGGTCTTTTCCCTGGGGTGGGGGAGTCTAAAACTAGAGAGGCATGCTTTAAGGTGAGAGGGGAAAGGTTTAAAGGGGACCTGAGGGGGGCAAGTTTTTCGTGCAGAGTGTGGTGCGTGTATAGAACAAGCTGCTAGAGGAAGAGGAGGCTAGTACAGTAGTAACATTTTAAAAAGGCATCTGGATGGGTATATTTGGATATGGACCAAATGGCAGCCAATGGGATGAGATGGATTCCGGATGTCTGGTCGGCAAGGACAACTTGGACCAAAGGGCCCGTTTCTGTGCTGTATATCTCCGACTCTAATCTGGCGTATCAGATTAGCCAGAGAGCTTTCAATTCTTCATCCTCTGCCAGCAGTAACCCAGAACCAGCATTTTGGGGGAGTTCCTGCAGACAGTACACACTGTTGGTGGGGGATGTTTAAAATTATGATCGGATGCTGTTCAAGTGGGCAGCATCGCCCTGGATGATATCAAACATTGATTATTGGTTTGACGTGTACTCAGTGAGGTGAGTGAGAAGTATTCCATCACACTCCCAGTGTGCGCCTTTTTAGTGGTGGACAGGCTTTGGGGAGTCAGGAGGTGAGAGATTCCCAGAGAAACAGATGTTCATGCAGCTGGCGTAGGAGGTCTGGAAGGCACTGCCTCAGACTATGGTGGAGTCAAGTTTAACTGAAGCGTTCAGAAGGGAATTGGGTTGCTTTTCCACAAGGAATAATGGGAATGGTGGCTGGGAGTTGCTGATTCAGAGAGTCAGTTCACTGCAGACACAAATGGGCCGAATAGCGTAATTAGAACATTACAGCGCAGTACAGGCCCTTCGGCCCTCGATGTTGCGCTGACCTGTGAAACCAATCTGAAGCCCATCTAACCTAAACTATTCCATTATCATCCATATGTTTATGGAATGACCATTTAAATGCCCTTAAAGTTGGCGAGTCTATTTTTGCAGGCAGGGCAATCCACACCCTTACGACTCTGAGTAAAGAACCTACCTCTGACATCTGTCCTATATCTATCACCCCTCAATTTAAAGCTATGTCCCCTCGTGCTAGCCATCACCATCCGAGGAAAAAGGCTCTCGCTGTCCACCCTATCTAATCCTCTGATCAGTACAGTACAGGCCCTTCAGCCCACGATGTTGTGCCGAACTTTTACCCTAATCCTAAGGTCTATCTAACCTCCACCCCTACCTTCTCCACTCTTACCATTTTGATCCCATTATCCTATAGTAACAAAGTCCATCAGCAAAGAAAATGACTTCAGTGAAGATGAAGGTTGGGGATGTGGCTGACAGTGCAGATGTTGTTGATGCGCAATGAGGGTGTGCCCATACAAAACTGTCACAACTCAGCAGCTCTGATTGCTGACTGTTTTCCCAACAGACTCTGGTGATCGGAGATAGAGGTGGTGTTGTGTTTTGTCTGCAGGCCGACACACATCATCCAGACCTCAGTGACTGAGACAGTTCCCAGTCAGACTGCAGCTGGCTTCACATTGTGGCTGAGAACAGCTGCAGGTTTTGCCCCGCTGCCTTCAAACTGAAGTGACAGATAGATGGGCATGGTACAGCATCAATGGGAGGCTGTCAACAACTTGCATTCACACAGAACCTCAAATATAATGACATGTCCCATGGAGCTATGACTAAATGCTTTTCATTCTGAAAAGAGGCATTGGGTGGAGCTCATACTGTTACCAAGTGACAATACTCACTCTCCCTTTTAGTGTTGGATTTTTGTCATCAGAAATAGATGCTACAGCCTTTTGTAGGTTGAAAAGGGGTTAAAATGCATCTCTGGAAGGGCCCTGAACAGGATCAACTCCTTCACCTTGTCCTCGATCAAACAAAGTGACCTTCAGAAGAACACTGACCCGATTTCAGCAAATGACCCACCCCATCACAAGTGTAATCCCAGACGGATAGTGTTCCCAAGCTACACCCACTTATATTCAGCCCGATATTCTCCCAGCTCACCAACAGGATCCTGGATCTGGCTAATGCCATTGGCTGAACTGAAGCGATGTTTCATGGTGTTGTTTGCTATCATCGATCTATATTTTAACAAAGATTGATGATCATGCAACAGAGTCTGTTCACATCAGCTCATATTTGGAAATTTGTATTTTGACTGGCACTCTATGGATATGTTTACTATCACTAATTGCTAGTGATGAGATTGCCTGTGTGTCATTATACATAATTGATGTTGCCTTATTTCATCTTGAAGCCAGCTTTTGTTTCGTTGCTACAGCAAATGGGGTTTCCAACAAGAGACATACAAGGAGGGCGACCACACTCCAAAACATGAACCAATTTCTCTATATAGATGCTGCCAGACCTGCTGAGGTTTTCCAGCAATTTCTGCGGTGTGTATTAGCTTGCCAGGTCACTCAAATATTCATCAGGAAGGTGATGAGAATACAGATGTTATTCTGACATTCATTTCCAACAGATTTAGTATTGCTAGCTCCTTCACCTCTAGCTCTGAGGCCAGCCTAAAGCTCAGTTGAACACGGTGTCATTGGAAAATGGCTTCTGGCCAAATTGTAGCAATAAACTCACTGGGTGCCACCCAGATATGTCTGCTCGAGCCTCCAAAGGGAATTTCTAGCCAATGGGTTTCTGCCTTGGGAAGGATTGATGAGCAACTGGCACATTCTGCACCAAGTGATATCTCCCCTTCACTGCCCCCGACTCAGAACACACCTTGTCCATGAAAGCTAGCATCTGTGCCCTCTTTGGGCCCTTCCACCCAGCTTTGAGCAACAAGCCAATTCCCACTCAACAACCTTGTGCTTGGCAACAACACTGTGCTCACATGCTACCCACCCCCCCCCAGCTCTGTCAATCCCAAAGATTCTCAGCAGCTCCAGCTCTTGTCAACTTTGGGCCAATTCAGTTGCTTCATGCATATCGTTGCAGAACTTCCCATCAGGTTTCCAGCTTGGCCTGAGCCTTCATTCACACCATAAGCTCTCCCTGTTGACTGCACCTCTCCAGCACATTCGATGCCATCAACATCCTCCACACTCCTGCACCAAGTTGGATGGAGGAACAGGAGGAGGACATTCAGTCCAACAACTCTGCTCCCCCACTCAATCTGAGTGAACAGTTCAATGCCTTTCCAATCCCATCGAAAATCTGACAATCTCTACATCAAGCACACTCAGACTGAGCTGACACAGCCCTCCGTGGTAGGGATTGCCATAAATTCACCATCACACCCCAAACCAGGTGAAACATCTTACCTGCATCTATGCTTCAAATGAGATCACCTCTCACTCTTGAAAACTCTGAAAAATACAGACTCCGTTTGTCCAGACTCTCCTCACAGGAGAGTTCCGCAATCCCAGGAACAAAGTCTGGATGAACTCCAACACCAGGGTCAATATGGACCATCCAGTCCACACCGACTCTCCAAAGATCATCCCACCCAAACCCCAATCCCTGCAACCCTGCATTTCCCATAGCCTGCACATCACTGGACACTATAGGCAATTTCCCATGGCCAATCCACCTAACCTGCACATCTTTGCACTGTGGGAAGAAACCTACACAGACACAGGGAGAACATGCAAACTCCACAGACAGTCACCCGAGGGTGGAATTGAACCCAGGTCCCTGGTGCTGAGAGGCAGCAGTGCTAAGCTCCTATCTAACTGAAGGAAAACCTCACGACTCTTGTCCTCAAATCCTCTTGGAATAAAAAGGCAACATTCCAAGCAGCTTCCTAATAAAACCAAAATACTAGAGACACTTGATCTGAAATAAAACTGGAACTTCTGAAGAAGAGTCATATCAGAAACAGGAACTCTGTCTCTCTCCACAGATGCTGCCAGACCTGTTGAGTTTCTCCACCAACATCCACTTTTATGTTAGCCTTCCCAACACTTGCTATCACTGCAGGAGACTTGAGAGTCAGCCTCAAGAACACCACAGTCGCTACTGAACATTCATGCTTTCCAGCCTCTCACTATTTCAGGGCAAACAGTAAAATTGAGCAATCTGACTGTGCAAGCTGGATCCTGCTCCCCAGTGTTTTGTGCAAGTCTGAACAACAGTCAGAGATTGCTTCCAAATCCCATCCTGAACCCTACATCAGAAAAACCAGACATCTTTAGGGGAGCTGAGGCTCTCAATGAGATTCAAGATGATATGAAATGATGTACACAAGAAGGATTTTACCATACAATACATTAGATAATAAACTTTCACACTGTACATAACCTTACAGTAACAGAGAGACTCTACAATGCAATAATGTATGTGATTTGGTTCAATCCAGTCCCCACTGGGACATGGTGCATTTTGATATCTTAAACAGCACAGGGGTCAGTACTTAATCTCAGGAGAAACGAAGGACACTTTTCAAAGCCCACTGTGTTGACCTTCGCCCTGCATCCACAAACAAAAAGAAATGCTGAACCACACCCTAGAGCTACCCACTGTCTCTCAGCTACTGCATGGCATTCCCTGCACGGGGTGGGGTGGGGGGGGGGAGGGAGACGATCAGTCCAGGAAATTGCTGAACTCTGGAAGATTGGAACAGAGCATACTGTCACAGCAGCAACGGTTGGGTTAAAAGGGAATGAATTGTTGATTCGGAAGCAGTGACTCAGCTGAAAAAAGTGGCGTGCACACATTCAATACGATCCATCCCCTAACCCGTCATGGTCAGGTTGATATCCAGCTCCAAAAGGAGGGCAAGAAAGCTGCAGCCGTGACAAGGAGAAAACACAACCAGCACTTCATCCTCCAACCCCTTGCTTTGCTCCTGAGCCTCTCCCTTCCTAAACACACACACACACACACAGACACAGACACAGATAAAAAGCTGTTCCTCGCACAACCGAGCTGCAGCAAAGACTCACTGCCCCGAAGATTTCGAGCCACAATCTGACCCAGCAATACAAGGGGCAGGGGGAACCTTACCTGGCCGCTTCCAGACCTCCAGCTACCTCCCACTTGTCTATCCGCCAAGCCACCTCCCAACTGCTGGGTTTTAACCAGGACCACTCCCCTGATTGGCAGCGAGAGGCACCAATGGCAGTGGACATCCAATACACTTTGGTCAGGATCCATGGGTTGAAATGATTTCATTGGGATAGCACCGCATTTCTCAGGACCGGCTCACTTTGACCCGAAACGTTAACTCTGATTTTTCTCCTTCACAGATGCTGCCAGACCTGCTGAGCTTTTCCAGCAGCTTCTGTTTTTGTTCCTGATTTACAGTTCTTACGGTTTCTATTGTATATGTTTCAAGTCTGGGGCAACCCAAATCCTGCAGGATTTACTTCGGAAGAGGTGAGTGTAAGTTCGCTGCGAACTTTGGAGGGTTTTTTTTCCCTTCTCTGGAATAAAGTTCCTACAAATCACAACACTGGAACAAGTGCAAAAACAAAGTTACTGGAGAAGCTCAGCAGGTCTGGCAGCATCTGTGAAGGAAAAAACAGAGTTAACGTTTCGGGTCCAGTGACCCTTCCTCTGCTGACCCATGCTGGAACTGTATAGATTGGCTGTTCACACTGTCAACATCGAAAACTGACCACAGAGTCATTCATAGAAGTCTACAGCATGGAAGCAGGCCTTTCGGCCCAACCTCCCGCTCAGCTTTCACAATTTAAACTAGTCCCATTTGCCTGCATTTGGCCCATGTCCTTCCCCACCTATCCCATCCATGTACCTGGCTAAATGTTCCTTAAATGATAAAATCATACCTGCTTCCACCAACACCTCTGTCAGTCTGTTCCAGACGCTCACCACCTTCCATGTGAAAAAAACTGCCCCTCTTCACCCTTTTGTATCTCTCCCCTCTCACCTTAAACTGATACCGTCTAGATTTAGACTCCCCTACCCTGGAGAAAAAGCTGTGGGCTTATCTTACCAGCTGTCTGGTCCTCTGATGATTTTACAGATCTCTATAAGGTCACCTGTCAGTCTCTTACATTCCAGGGACAAAGTCCCAGCCTAACAAACCTCTCCTTATAACTCAAACCCTCCAGTCCAGGTCACCTCCAAGTAAATCTTTTCTGCACTCTTTCCAGTTTAATAATATCCTTTCTATAGTAGGGCGACCAGTGCTCTGAAAGTGGCCTCACCAACATCTTGTACAGCTGCAACATCTCATCCCAATTTCTATTCTCAATACTGTGACCGATGAGAACTAGCATCCTCCTCAGCTGCACATTCCCAACCCGGCTGGTACCACACCCAGTACCTTTCCCTGCAACCACAAGAGGTGTAACACCTGCCCCTACACCTCACCCCTTTCACCTCTGTTCAAGGCCCCAAACAATCATTCCATATCTGACAGAGATTCACCTGCACTTCATCTAACCTCATCTTCCATATCTGTTGCTCCTGATGTGGTCTCCTCTATATCAGGGAGACCAAACACATACTCGGGGACTGGTTTGTGGAGCATCTCCTCTCTGCAAGCAACAACCATCCCGACTTTCCGGTTGCCATCCATTTTAATTTCCCTTCCCACTCCCCTGATGACATGTCCATCCTTGGCCTCCTCCACTGTCAGAGTGAAGCCAAACATAAACTGGAGGAACAACACCTGATATTTTGTGTTGGCAGGTTACAGCCCAAAGGCCTGAATATTGACTTCACCAGCTTCAAAATCCCTCCACCCTCAACATGTCCATCTTCCTGCTCACCTAGCTGCTCCAACCTTCCCAAAGACCAACCACAATAACGCACCCCCCCGACAAACTATCTGCATCTACCTTTCTCCAACCCACTTGCCGTCTCCCCAGCCCCACCACCTCTCTATTTATTTCTGGGATCCTCTCCCTCTCCCCAGTCCTGACGAAGGATTTCAGCCCGAAGCGTTGACTTTCCTGCTTGTCGGATGCTGTCTGACCGGCTGTGCTTTTCCAGCTCCACATTTATTGACTCTAGCTTCCAATATCTGCAATCCTTACTCTGTCCTATTCTCTCCCTCTTTGCTGTTTTGCCGTTCATGTACTTGTAGAATCCCTTTGGATTCTCCATGACCTTATCTGCCAAAGCTATCTCAAGTCCCCTTTAAACCCTCCTGATTTCTCTCTTAAGTATACTCCGACACCCTCTATACACCTCAAGCAATTCACTTGATCCCAGCTGCCATAGGCCTCCTTCTTGTTTCAGGAGCAGGATCTCAAATAACCCAACCCTAGTCATCCAGGGTTCCCTACCCCTGTCAGCCTTACCCTTCACCCTAACAGAACACACTGGCTCTGAAGCCTCTAACTCACTTTTGAAAGCCTCCCACCGACCAGAAGTCTCTCTACCTGCAAACAGCATCCCCCAATCAACTTCTCAAAGTTCCTGTCTAAGACCATCAATGTAGGCCAAACCCCAATTTAGTACTTTCACTTATGGACCAGACCTATCCTTTTCCACAGTCAGGTTTTGCCCCTTCTCTAGTATCTACATACAGCATGAGAAATTCTTCCTGAACACGCTGAAAAAATTTCTCTCCATCCAATCCCTTAACATTAGGTCATTCCCAGTAGACAGGAAGAAAGCTAAAATCCCCGACTATTATAACCCTATTATTCTTGCAGCAATCTGCGGTCTCTTTATATATTGGCTCCTCAAACTCCTGCTGGTCCTATAGTACAAGGCTCTCAAAGTGATGACCCCTTTTTATTTCTCAGTTCTACCCATATAGACTCAGCAAATGAACCCTCATTAATGTCTTCTCTCAGTATTTGCCGTGATGAGCATACTAATCAAAAATGCCACAGCCCCTCCTCTCTTGCCTCCTCTTCTATCCTTTCCATAGCATCTGTACACCAGAACATTGAGCTGCTAGTCCTGTTGCTCCCTCGGCCATGTTGGTGTAACAGCTATACTATCCTAGTCCCATGTACTCATTCATGCCCCATGTTCATTTGCTTTACCTGTCAGGCCTATCGCATTGAAATAAATGCAGTTTAACCCAGACTTCTCTTGTTTCCTGCCATGCTCTTGCCTGCCCTGTCTAGTACTGGGATTATCAACACTCCCTTTACCATTTAACTTGCTCTCATTAACTTCTGTTCCATCCTCAATGTTCTCTTTTGTCTCCCTACTGCTTTGGATCCCACCTCTCTGCCAGACTAGTTTAAACCCTCCCGAGTGGCTGCAGCAAATCTCCGCACCACGTTGTTGTTTTCCCCCTCCAGCTCCTTTTGTACAGGTCGCCTCGACCCCAGAAGAAATCCCAATGATCCAGGATTCTGAATCCCATCACCCTGCACGAGCTCTCAAGCCACACGTTCATCTGCCACATCCTCCTATTCCTAATCTCGCTAAGATGTGGCACCAGAAATAGTCCAGAAATTATTACCCGTGAGGTCCCACATTTTACTTTTATGCCCACCTCCCTGCACCTTTTCCTACCCAAGTCATTGGTACCAATATGTACAACGACCTCTGGCTGCTCACCCTACCCCTGAAGGAACTTGATGCAACCGCTCAGAGAACCTCCCTGACCCTGGCAACAGGGGGACAATACACCACCCTGAGAAATGCCTGTCTGTGCCCCTAACTTGCGAGTCTCCTTCCACTATCGCTCGCTTCGATTTTGGCCGACCCTGGCCTACAGCAGAGACAACAGTTGTGATGCCACAGGCCTGACTGCTGCTGGTGTATCCCCAGAGAGGCTATTCCCCTGAAATGGTATACCCTGTTAGAGAGAGGAGTATCCACAGGAGACTCCTGCACTGCCAGCCTGCCTCTCCAGCATTCCATGTTATAAATTGGATGAACATAGTGGAATTCCCTGAAATCCATCCCAACACTGGCACAAAGTTCCAATCTGTTCATAATAAAAAGACAGAGACACACTGCAGAATGTACAAAGAAGAATCTAAATCCTGCCATCAGGTCAGGGTGAGAAATTACAAACTAAGCCTTGCATTGATGTTGTGCTTTTCACAATCAATGGATGATTGAAAGTTCTTCACAGCCAATCAATACAGTTTATGTGTAGTCACATAGCACCAAACACGCGTGCACACGCCAAACCTCCTGAGGAACAGCCACTTCATCATGACCAGGTAAACTGCTTTTTCTGATGTGCAATCCAGAACAGTCTGCACCTACAGGTGGTAGAACATGGGCTACATTGTAGGTTTTGGCTGATGAGTTAGCAACTAGCATTTTCCCCACACCAGGTAATGACCATAGCCAGACAGTATGCTGTACAATCAACCTCTTGAGCAATATGTTCACGGACAACATTCACAAGCAGATCAGCAAGTCAAGATGTGGCTCAACATCAACGATGAGATGAGACCAACTGCGGTAGTGAACTATTGGACATGTTCATGAACAGACATCTTCAAAGTGATGGGAGAATCCATCGGCATTCTTGTATTTTGCGATCTGGTTGGATGTGATCCTAGTCCCACACCAGGGTGGTCAACATTGTGGCTCTACAAGCAACTTGGGGTTTTCTCCAAAGACCACAGAAGGTGATCCATTTCTGCAGCACTGCTAGACAAAAAGGGAGGTGCAGTAAGTGGCAGGTTTGGTCAATGTCCCTAGAGCGACAATAAGAAATGAAGAACAAAATGTTTGTCCCATGAGCATCTTGCTGGCGAACTGATGAGCATTCGATGTGTTTGCTTCAGCAGTGACAGCTAATAGCCCCGCTGGGGGCAGCGTGGAGTGGGTGGGGTGGGGAGGGGGGAACTGCAGGAGACTCCTTCAGGGATAAGGGGGAGATTTCTGGAGCATTTGGATCATTAACTTTGACAGACTCAGTGCCTGTGGCAGAGGCTGGCATCATTCCTGAGGGAAAATGCAACCACCGATCATTTGGCAGATACAAGACATTTCCTGTCCAGTTCTTGCAGCTCTTGGTATTCCTGGTAAATTGGACAACTTTGTTAGTAAATGTGTGATTGGCTTTTCCACAGAAACATCAGCGTCTCTGTCATATTCAGGTGTTAATTGAGCTGCTGTGACTTTCCAGAATTTGAGCTCCTTTCTTTCAGACGTACGCTGTTTCAGCTCACAACCTGTTCCTAGTTCCTTGTGATCATCAGTCCCTCTTCCCAAGTGAGGGATATTACACTGAGGATGTCAGCTGGGGCTCAGACGGGCACACTCCATGCTCTGAGCTGAAAGGTTGTGCGTTCGAATCCCCATCAACATTTCATGCAGGCTGATGCTCCCAGCACAAGCCTAACAGAAAGCTGCCCTGCCTGACGCACTGTCTTTCAGATAAACCTCACAGGAATAGGCAACCTGCTCATGATCACCTTGCTGTTTGTGAATCTTGGGTGAATTTTCTGCTTTGTTTCCGACATTAAAACAGTGGCTAGGTTTGAAAAGTCATGTTGTACTTTCTTCCAGTGCCTCTCATTGTGTATTACCAATCAGACTGTGTCGGGTTCGCTGTCTAATTTGTTCATCTGCATCAGTAAGGTCGGGCTCTCCCAAACTAGCCTTAGATCAGCTTCCCGAGACTGTCTCAGTTTCACATTTCCTTGAAGAACACTCCCTGCTGTCAGGTTGAGATGTTGAATAGCATTGTCACAGCTATTTAGAGGAGAGGCAGGGAAGGAAGGACATTTTTCAGTATTATTACTGCAAACACGTATTGTTCTGCATGGTGGGTTACACAATGAAACTTAATGTCTGTCACATTAACCAGCCTGCAGTAAGCCTGATCAGTAAATCCCTTTGTTTCTCTTTCTCACTAGTGAACCTTGTGACCATTATGATTCTCTCTCGGGTGAACTGTGGTCTCTCCAACTGCATCACTTATTAAATGATTACCATGGCAGTGGCAGACCTAATGGTAGTTATCTTTGATGTGATATGGACTCAGATTAATAGCAGTTATTTTCCATATTGCTTCCTGGAAACAACAGTCTCAAATCTGTCCTGTTGTTTATATCCACTGACAGTTCTCTCTGGTTAACTGTTGCAGTCACTTTTGATTGCTGTGTGGCCATTAGTTGCCAGAAATTGAGATTAAGATACTGTGCAGGGAAAACTGCAGCTACAGTTATAACAGCTAACTGCACTCTATTCTGTATAAAAAATATTCCTGTGTACTTTATTTACACATCTCTGGGCAGGTACAATAATGTGCCATGGTTCTGTGCTGTCCCTCAAAGGTACTATATTGAGCTCGGATGGCAGGTGTTTGAATGGCTGGATTCACTCTTAACCCCATGTCCTCCACTTTTGCTCATCAATGCTCTGAACATCAGATACATTTTATTGGCCGATAGAGTCCGCAGGAGGCTTCGGGGAAATAGCAACAACAAGACACACACTGAGCCCGAGATGGAGAGCCGGGGAAAATCCATCATTTTACTCCTGGCCGTTTCAGGCACCTTTCTGTTATTATGGAGGACGTATGTTTTGCATTTCAGATTCATCAATTTGTAATTACTTATGTACAGAATGGTTTCAATAGCCCCACATGAAGTTTCACAGAAGTTGGATTTATGCTTCAGCTTTTGAGCTGCTGCATAGATACATTTGTTTACACACTGACTCAGACTAAATTCAGAAAGGAAATGAAGAATATGGTCACAAATTGTTAAATTCCTGAATTAACAGGAACAATTGGAGACAACTCAATTGGAAACATAAATTCCTACAAAACAAGTCACCTTTCAGCATCTACAACTGTGCTAGCCCTTTATCAGAGCTATGAAAATAATCTCAATCCAAGGTGCCCTTTCCCTGCAACTCTCTGACTTTCACTCTGTCCAATATCTATCCCATTCCCTTTTTAATGCTGGGATTCAATTTGTTTGTTTCACCATTTAAAGTTCACTTCTGTAACATTTAAAGTACAAAGGTTCTATAGGAGAAGTATGTACAGAGTCCGAGTCCCAGGATAAAGCTGCCAAATGCAAACAGTAATTTGTGGTGCATTACCTTTGCTATCTTCTGTATTGATCAATAGCATGAAGGGTTTTAGTGCTGACAGATTGCCTCCACTGCACTGTGTCCCTGAACACAGAGCCGTGTAAAACACATAGCTCAGTCCTATAGGTGTCAGCCTCAGTGCAAAGCAATGATTGTCCTTCCCACCATCAATACTGACCAAGTGTAAAGGCTGTGTTTCCTGTTATCTTACTGCTCTCTGTCTAACTGCTCAGTGAATAACCCCATTCGCTGTGACCCTGAAGATTGTCGGGTCAAACCTCATTCCTCCACAATATTCAGACAGACAGTGTGGCTTGGGACTGTGGGATGTTGTTGGAGGAATTCTATTCTGGTTCGATGCATTAGATCCTGGGACATGATTTGGAAGGAAGGGAATTCAGCTCCCTCTAAGTCCATTTCACCGTTAATACACATCATGGAACAGCTCAGCCTGATATTGGTAGCTGGTCAGGGTGGGAAACATGTGGTAATGTCCTTCCCTCTGGACCAGGAGACCCAGGTTCAATGCCTACCTGGTGTAAACGTGCATCACAACTTTTCCCTGAGCAGGACGATTAGAAACCGAATCCAAATCGGAGACAGACTACCCCATCCTACACTGCAACAGTGACTCCGTTTCAAACTGACTCAATTGGGTCCAAGTTCTAGGGTCTGGGAAAGACCCCCATTTTCCCTTTGGCCAGAAATGAGGCAGTGATTTTAATCCAGCCTTCTCAGAATATTCATCAAAACAGTATCTTTTTACACAAGGAAACCGGAGGGAGGTTTTAAATTCCCTCTTCCTGTAGTGCCTGCCCTCTCATTCAGGGAGAGAGGGAGAAGGGGGAACGCGGGGAGCCAGGGGAGATGGGGAGAAGGGGGGCATGGGGAGCTCGGGAAGACAGGGAGAAGGGAGACACAGGGAGACGGGGAGAATGGGGAGACAGGGAGCTAGGGGAGACGGGGAGAAGGGGGACA
>NC_063371.1:14946387-14952963 GCF_021869965.1 Rhincodon typus | reverse complement strand
GGGGGGAAGGGAGAGACAGGGAGCTAAAGGAGACGGGGAGAAAGGGGACACAGGGAGCTAGGGGAGACGGGGAGAAGGGGGACACGGAGCGAGGGGAGGCAGGGAGAAGGGGGACATGGAGATGGGGAGAAGGGGGAGACAGGGAGCTGAAGGAGACGGGGAGAAGGGGGACACAGGGAACAAGGGGAGACGGGAGAAGGGGAAGACAGGGAGACGGGGAGACGGGGACAAGGGGGAGACACAGGGAGCTCGGGGAGAAGCTGAAGCTGAAAGACCGAGTATGGTGCACAGTCTCAGTCCAGGCAGTTCAGAAAATGTCACGGCCCCAACGAAAAATGCCAATTGTTAAGTGGGACCTGCAGAGTAATTTTGTACATTTTTAAACTGCGATATTTTAGCTGAAACAAAGATTGGGATGTTCGATTATATAAAAGTGTTTGAAAATATAGAAAGTCCCAAGCTTAATTAAATTTTCTGAATAAGGGAGTAACTAGCTTGATCTGGAGAGAAGTCACGAGAAAAGACCTCAGGCCCATGGTGTGCTCCTCTTACACAATGATGTGGGAAGTAGGGAACGCTCCCTGATAGCTCTGTGTGCAGCTACTGGGTTAACCACTGTTCAGAGCCGGAGCTGTGACTGGAATCAGTGTTGGGGGGGATCCATGATGCTGAGAATGTTATGGATAGCACATTTAGTGAGGAGGGGGGGGGGGGGGGGATAGGTGAGGGAAAGGGAATGGGTGACCATTAGGCAAAGGAAGTGCAGGATTCCCCCTGTGGTCAACCCCCTGTCAGGCAGACATCCCACTTCGGACACTTTTGGGGGTCGGGGGTTCGTTGGGGAATGGCCTCTCAGGGGAAAGCAGCAACTCCCAAGTTCATGGGGTCCACAGATGGTTCTGGTGTACAGAAAGGGAGGAAACCAAGCGGCAGGTCTACAGGGATTCAGTAGGAAAGGGAAGAGACAGGTGCTTCTGTGGATGCAGATGCAGACGGTATATTCCCTGAATAAAAATGCTGGAGATCACAGTGGGTCAGACAGCACCTTATGCAGAGAAAGCAAGCTAAATGTTTCAAGTCCACATGCCTCCTCATCAGAGCTAATTTTTAAAAAAATTCATTCATGGGATGAGGGTGTTGCTGACCAGGCAGCATTTATTGCCCATCTCTACTTGCCCAGAGTCAATCACACTGCTGTGGGTCTGGAATCATATGTAGGCCAGACCAGGTAAGGATGGCAGTTTCCTTCCCTAAAGCACGTTAGTGAACCAGATGGGTTTTCATGACAATTGACAATGGATTCATGGTCATCATTGGATTCTTAGTTCCAGATATTTATTGAATTCAAATTCCACCATCTGCCATGGCGAGATTTGAACTCAGGTCCCCAGAACATTATCTAGGTCTCTGGAGTAACAGTCCAGTGATAATACCACTAGGCCATTGCCTCCCCATATAATGTGTGGAGGGGACAGCATTGATGCAAGAGTGGGAGTGAGGGGTCGATTGCCGGGGGAGAAAGGATGTCGATAATTCAGATCAAGTGATCAGAAGGAGAGAATGGCAGAACAACGGTGTGTCTAGCTTCCAGACTGGAAAGGACAGAGAGTCCCACTGGGGGAAGGGGAGAAAGGAAAAAAAACCCCCCCCCCCTCCCCCCCCCCACCGCCCACCATTAATGTCATGGAGTGACCACAGGACATTCTGGAGCAGGAGGGTGAGCATCCAGTCGTGGTGGTACACATACATGACATTGACGTCGGTAAACAAGGGATGAGGACCTGAAAGCTGAGTATATGAAGTTGGGAGATAAAATGGAGGACCTCAAATGTAGTGCCACCTACTAACGAGAGCAGGAATGGGTGGACATCTGGAGAAATGGTGTGGCAGAGAGGAGTTTACATTCTTGAGGCAAATTGGCACCGTTTCTGGGAGAAGGTGGGGCATTTTCAAGCCCGACGGGTTGGACCTGGGCAAAGCTGGGACAAATACCCCTCATGGGGGCTTTTGCTAGTTCCATTGGTGAGGTTTTAAACAAGTATGGCAGAGGGAGGAGAACCAAAGTGTAGGCTTAGATGGGTCAGATTCAAATCAGGGAACAGGAGGCAGAACATTAGTTAGCTATATGTAGTCAGTGACTTGGAGGGACAAAATAAACAAAGAATTAAAGAAGTGTTATAGACTAGACCAAATCCCCTCAAAATATCTCAGCAAGATAGCCTAGACCCTAATTTTTTTCTATTTTAAAGACAAGTGCCAGGCACTGCATTCCAGATGCAATTCGATGGGTCAAACTATCAGTATAGAAGCAAAACACATTTTATTCATACACTACAGTTAAAGTACAACAAAAGAAAGAAGAAATTGGAATAACTGAACTCTATTGGGAAATTTAATGGAATAATAGATTATGTAACTAATAAACAGTGACTGTTCCAATATAGTAACATCTCATAAACACACCTTTGGCAAAGGCAAATTCAGTAAAATGGTGTTTGTTTTCTTTATTCATTCACGGGATGAGGGTGTCACTGGCTAGGCATCATTTATTGCCCATCCCTAATTGCCCAGAGGACGGTTACGAGTCAATCACATTGCTGTGGGTCTGGAAAACTCAGAGAGAGAATAGCAGGGAGATGTGTGCTGCAGCTTCCAAACCCAGCTTCAACAACTGCTACTGAGAAACTGAAGCTAAAAAATCCTGGTTCTATGGAAGCCTGACCCCACCCCCTCAGGCTGCTCCTATTGTTCCAACTTTTTCAAATAAACCCAAGGCCTCTCAAGCTATTTACTTTGTTGGGTGCAAATAGACAGCTCGGTATCTCTGTCTTAAAAACTCTCTTTTTTCAAAAAGGATTAAATACATCTCTTAAAGCAAAAATATTTCCATAGTCTAGCAAAGGAAATTGATGGGATTGAACTGTTTATACTTCAATGCAAGGAATATTACAAACCAGGCAGATGAACTAAGGGCACAGATAGGCATAAGGTAGCATGGAAAAGGACAGAGATAAATCAGGATTAAAATTTTTTCTTTCAACCGTGGAAAGGCAAATTTTACAAAACTGAGAAGTAATTTGGCTGAGGTGGATTGGACAGGACTGCTGGAGGATAAAACAGTGGTAAACCAGTGGGACGTGCTAAAAAGTGAGATACTTTGGGCACAAAGCGGACATGACTCCTTCAAAAATACACATGGTACTACCAAATCCAGATCCCCATGGCTGTCTTCAAAAAAAAATACAGAGAAAAATTAAACAGATGATAAAGCTTATCATAGTCACTAAAAACTCGACACTGCAAATAGCTTACAGGAGTGTGGAATGTGCAGAGATCAAGTAGAAAAAGAAATAAGGAAATCAAACAGAGGGCATACTAAAATATTTGCAAGCAAATAAAGGAAAACATAAAAATGCTTTACCAGTATATAAAGAGCAAGTGTAAAAAGGGGCACCTATCAGGGATGTGGAAGGGAACTTGTGTGTGCAGTGATTGTATGGAGGTCAGGCAATGGACCTCAGTGTGTGAGTTCCCTGATTGGGGCTGTTAACCTGGTCCAGTCAGGGAGCCCTGGCTGACAGATAGAAACAGGAGTGTCAAGGGTTCACTCTGAGAGCTGGCTCTGAGGGAGCTGGATCAGTATCGAGTACAATGCACGTGTAAATAAAGGGTGACTTGGTGATGGGATACCGGCCTCTGTGCAGTTATTTCAGTGTGAAGATGCAGAGAATGTTGGTGGAACTTTAAATGAATTTTTCATCTTCTTATTCCCAAAGGAAAGGAGTGTGGATGTAGGAATCTAAGAGGAGTGGTATGAAGTATTGGACAAAATAATCATAATGAGAAAGGAAGTATTCGAAGAATTGGAATCTTTACCAGTGGATAAGTTGCCTGGGCTAGATGGATTATTTTCTCAGATGTTGAAAGAAGTCAGGGAGGAAATAGCAGATACTCTGAAGATTGCTCTCCAATCTTCAAAGACACAGGTGAGGTGCTGGAGGTCTGGAGGAACACAAAAGTGGTCCCTTTCTTTAAAAAGGATGGAAAGGAAATGCCAAATAATTATAGGTTAGTTTGTCTTGCTTCAGTGGTGGGCAAATTGTGACAGATCAGATAAACTGTAACTTACAAAGGCATGGACTAGTCAGGGATAGTCAGCATGGCTTCGTTAAGAGAAGGTCAGACCTTACCAATTTGATTGAATTCTTTGAGGAAGTGACGTGGAGGTTTGATGAGGGTCGAGTCAGGGTTATACAGCACGGAAACAAACCCTTTGGTCCAACTTGTCCATGCTGACCAGATATCCTCAACTGATCGAGTTCAATTTGCTAGCATTTGACCCAAATCCCTCTAAACCCTTCCTATTCATGTACCCATCCAGATGCCTTTTAAATGTTGTAATTGTATCAGCCTCCACCACTTCTTCTGGCAGCTCATTCCATACACACGCTACCCTCTGTGTGAAAAAGTTGCCCCTCAGATCCCTTTTATATCTTTCCCCTCTCACCTTAAACCTATGCCCCTCTAGTTTTGGACTCCCCTACCCCGGGGAAAAGACCTTGGCTATTCACCCTATCTATGCCCTCTATAAACCTTATAAACTTCTATAAGGTCACACCTCAGCCTCCGATGCTCCAGGGAAATATGTCCCAGTCTATTCAGTCTCTCCCAAGAGCTCAAACCCTCCAACCCTGGCAACATCCTTGTAAATCTTTTCTGTACCCTTTCAAGTTTCACAACATCCTTCCTATAGCAGGGACAGTGGATGTTGCCTCAGTGGGTTTTATTAAGCCATTTGACAAGGTAGACCAGTCAACGAAGAGACTGGAGAGGTTAGGGCTGTTTTCTTTGGAATAGAGAAGGCTGAGGTCAGATGATTGAGGTATACAAAATTGTGAGGAGTAGGAAATAGAGAGGAAGAATCTGTTTCCTCTGGCAGAGAGTTCGAAAACCAGCAAAGTGGGGACCTGAGGAAAACCTTTTATTTTTTGTGCAGAGGATATGCAGGAGCATTTGTGATTCCTCGGATACAGTTGAAATGCAGCAAGACCAAGACAATATCAGGGCTTGGGCTGGTATATGGCAAGTGAGAGCCAATGACCATCTCCAACAGGAAGGAATCTAACTGCCACCACTTGATGTTCCACAGTATGGCCATCGCTGAAACCGCCACTATCTACTGGGCATTACAACTGATTAAAAACAGAACAGGACCAGCCAAGTGCCTACAAGAGCAGTTGAGAAGCAAGAAAGTTTGTGGTGAGCAACTCAGCATACTTCTCACAATTTACAATCATACGAGAGGAGTGTAATGGAGTACTCCCCACTAGACTGGCACCACATCCACCATCTTCAACATTGCATCTCTCCAGCACTGGTGCAGAATAACAGAATTATAAAACATACATTAGATCTATTACAGCCATTTCCCACACTCTACCACCTGGAGTAACAAGACAGAAAAACTTATGAAAACATGAACAATTGCAAGTTCCCCTCTAAACTACGTCACTTCTGTTGGTTCAAATTTTGCGACTCACTTCTCAAAAACACCGTAAAGTTTATCTACACAACGAGGGCTCCTGCAGTCAAGAAGGCAGCTCACCACCACCATCTCAAGGATAATTATGGACGAGAAAGAGACCCTTTGGCCCAACTTGTCTATGCTGACCTGGTTTCTGAAACTGAACTAATCTCTCAGTGCCAGCATTTGGCCTATATCCCTCAAAACCTTTCCTTTCCATATACCTGACCAAATGTCTTACGATTGTTGTAATTGTAGTCGCTTCTATCACCTCCTTTAGATTTCCATTAGAGATTCCCATTTAGCGTAAAGTTGCCCATGGAAACATGTCCTGACATAATTTTATGCCCTGCCGATTTTTTTTAAACCCTTTGTACCAGTTCCACCATTTATCACGATCATTGTGAATCTAGTTTCAACTTAAATACCCACTTTGTCTCAATATCCCCTTTTACCTTCGGCTGAGTCATGTTCATCAATCTTCCATTAAAAAGTAACTGAGAAAGATCAAGATGGTGACAGAGTAGGAGCACGTTCCTGAGCTCATTCACTTCATCTGTTTTTGTTCTTCCTTTCTTTTCGCTTTCACTTTTCCTCTCTTTATTTCCCCTTTACTTTCAAGTCTGTGAGGGATCGGTGAAGGGCCCATCCCGAGCACATTCCGGGATCAGAGATCCTAAAATAAGACTTGAATAGCTAAAACTCTCATTCTATGTTTGGAGCATGCATTTCAGAAGGCCACATACAGGTGGAAATTATACAGTGAATGGCAGAACCCTGAGGAGTATTGATATGCAGAGGGATCTGGGTGTGCAGGCCCACAGTGATCTGAAGGTGGCAGCGCAGGTAGATAATATAGTAAAAAAGGCCTATAGCATGCTTCCCTTTATAGGGGCATTGAGTATAAGGATAGACAAGTTATGCTGCAGCTTTAGTTAGGCCATGGTTGGAATATTGTGTACAGTTCTGGTCACCACACTACCTGAAGTATGTGGATGCTTTAGAGAGGGTACAGAAAAGGTTTACCAGGATGTTGCCCGGTAATGGGGGAG
>NC_063371.1:14923887-14945887 GCF_021869965.1 Rhincodon typus | reverse complement strand
GCCAGGCCTTCCAAACGCAACAACATTTCTGTCTTAAAGGTCAAGGGCAGCAGATACATGGGAACACCATTCCCCTGCAAGTTCCCCTCCAAGCCACTCACCATCCCGGACTTGGAAATATATCGCCATTCCTTCACTGTCACTGGGTCAAAACCCTTGAAATCCCTTCCCTAAAAGGGCAGTGTGGGTCAACGCACAGCACATGGACTGCATGGGTTCAAGAAGGCAGCTCACCACCACCTTCTCGAGGGGCAACTAGGGACGGGACAATAAATGCTGGGCCCAGGCAGTAATGCACATCAGTGAATAACTAAAATGTCCAGGGAAGTACGAAGAGGATGATTCTAAAAAGCATGTACAAACTACTTTTTTTTACCGACAGTTGCTTCCTTTTCAGTTTACAGATTAAAGTGGGAGCGGGGAGTCTGATCTGAAATGAAAGCTGAATTTCACTTTGGGGAATGTGGTGAGTCAGGTTCAGTCGTTGGGATCAAACCACTTCTTCAATGGGATTCCTGATAAATAACTGTACGGCCTAAAATAGCCAGACTGGCGAAAGGAATTGCACATCAAATGGCTGTGTGAAGCAAAGACAGGGGTGGGGGGGAAAGGAATTACTGTGACACAGCTTAACTCCGAGTGCGAGAACAGCTTGTCCCAAAAAAGGCAAAGTGAATTTGTGAGCGATATGACCATGAAACAGTTGTCGCAAATCTCTGTCTCACTCTCTCTCTGACTTCCTCTTGTTTTCTACCCCAGTTTCTCTCCGAATCAGTGTGCGGCAAGCCCTGAGTTCGAGAGAGGGGAGGTCAGCCGGCGTTCCAGCTCTGGGACTGAGGGGGTGAGGAAGGAAAGGGCACCTCAGATGAAACGAAGGGGAGACAGGGTCAGACAGAATACCCAGGAGGAATCAGAGATAGAGAGAAAGAGAGAGACCGCACCCCAAGCCTCCCTCTGTATATAGGAGCCTGACATCAGCGCTGCACATGACAAGGAGGCCGAAGCTGGGAGAGTGTTTGTGGAAACTGGAGTCAGTCCTTAGGAATTTGCAGTCCCTGATTGGAACAGCCTGAGGTCCCAGGCCTGGCCCACTCCTTTGGGCTGCAGGCTACAGAAGCCTCTGGTTACTATGGCTGCCGTGCCCACTCCCCAGACTGCAAGCTCTCCAGTCCGAGGCCTTGTGATGGGATGATGTCAGAAGCCTAATCCTGAATTAGCAGCAGCAGTTTGATGGCAATACTCCGAAACAGGGCCTGTTCCCTCTGTGTGATTTACACATTTCATTGTCTGGGACTATTTCCCCCAGATGTTATTTATACAGACCCTTGAAAAATAACTTCTGGTCACTTCACTGCGATGTAAGTCACACCCAATCATGTTGTTCCCTGACGCTCGCCCTCATTGCTCAGGCCTTTGAGTGTCAGAGTTGGGGACGTCGCGTTGAGGTTGTACAGGACGTAGGTGAGGCCTCTTCTGGAGCACTGTGTCCAGTTTTGATCATAGAGTCATACAGCGTGGAAACAGATGCTTTGGTCAAACCGGTCCATGCCAACCATATCCCGAACTAAACTAGTCCCCGTCCTGTTATAGGGAGAAACAGAATTAAGCTGGAGAAGATTTAGAAGAGATTTACCAGGATGTTGCCAGGTTCGGAGGGTTTGAGTTATAAGGAGAGGCAGGATGGGCTGGGACCTTTTTTCACTGGAGTGCAGGTTGAGAGGTGACCCTTACAGAAGTTTATAAAATCATGAGGGGCTCAGACAGAGTTAATAGCAGCTGTCTTTTCCCTAGGGTGGGGGATTTCAAGACTAGGGGGCACATTTTTAAGGTGAGAGGAGAGAGATTTAAAAAAGACACGAGGCAAATTTTATTTTACGCAGAGAGTGGTTGGCGTGTGGAATGAACTTCGTGAGGAAGCGGTGGATATGGGCACAGTTACAATTTGGATAAGTACATGAATAGGAAAGGTTTGGAGAATATGGGCCAGGAACAGACAGGTGGGATTAGTTTCGTTTGGGATTTTGGCTGGCATGGACTGGTTGGATTGAACCGCCTATATCTGCCATCTTTAAACATGAGGTGCGAATCTGACCAACACGCATAGCCTTCTGTAGATTTCTCTGTTCGCCACCATCATAGGTGGCTGTGAAACACACAGCTACTGGCCTGTAAGGACATTGAGAACATGTCTGAGGTTCTATTCCAATCAGATCAGCCACAGATCTCCATCGACCCAGCACGCTTCCAAAATCCCTCAAACACCTCACCACCAAAAACCTACCAAGCTGATGTTCAGATTGTTCATTGCACTCTGAGCATCAGCGGTTTATCAGGAATAAAGTTTCACATTTCCCATCATCTTCCTACAAAGCAGTGTCTCCTGGTATCTCCGATGAACAGCCTGGCTGTGATTGTCATATTGTGTTTAGTTTGGGCTCTCACACCAGCAAACATTCTTCCTCTCTGCTGTGTCCACTCATTCCAAGGTACCTTTTCGACATTGGAATGAGATCACACAAGTTAACCCTTTCACCCCCACCATCCTGCCCTCCATGGTCAGGATCAATTTCCTGGAGTGGGGATCTGCTGCTCCCAGTTCACGGTGCCCGGGCCAACATTCCAGTGGACTTTAGACTCTGACACCTTCCTTTCTGTAACCACGACCTCTCCATGTGGATTGGCTGGGATGAGGGAACACCATGTCCAAGGCTGAGTCACACAGCTCGGAGGGAAGGCTGGAGAGGACCCTCTGACTCACAGTGAGTAACCTACCGAGGAGAAATCGGAATCCTGCCTCCATCTCTGGCATGTCCTCCCTCATATTTATTCACCCACTGAGTTCCCACCGTGTGTGTGCGTGTGTGTGTTTGTGTCTGAATGTGCATGTGTGTGTGTATGTGTGTGTGTGTGTGTGTCTATATCTGTGTCTGTGTGTGTGTGCGTGTGTCTGTGTCTGAATGTGTGTGTATGTGTCTGTATGTGCATGTGTATATGTGTGTGTGTGTATGTGTGTGTCTATATCTGTGTCTGTACATCTGTGTGTGTGTGTACCTGTGTGCGTGTGCTTCTGTGTGTGTGTGTGTCTGTGTCTGTGTGAGTGTGGTGTGTGTGAGTGAGTGTGTCTGTGTGTGTGTGGGTGTCTGTGTGTGTCTGTGTGTGTGTGCACCTGTGTATGTGTGTGTGTGTGTGTGTGTGTCTGTGTGAGTGTGGTGTGTGTGTGGGTGTCTGTGTGTGTGTCTGTGTGTGTCTGTGTGTGTGTGCCTGTGTGTGTGTCTGTGTGCGTGTGCCTGTGTGAGTCTGTGCGTATCTGGCCGTGAGTATGAGAGTGAGTAATACATGTTTTGTATCTGCCAGTGTGTGTATGTCTGTGTGATTGTGCGTATGTGTGAGCAATTGTGTTTCTGTGTATGGGCACAATATCATGTGTGTGACCGTCTGTGTGGAACAGTTTGTGGAACAGTGTGTGTGTTTATCTGTGAGAGTGCCTGTGTGAGAAAGAAAGACCACTGAGAAAGTAAGCTGCGTTTTAAGTGTAGTTGATGTCTGTTGAATTCCTGTCGGAGAGTCTGGGGGACAGATGGTTGGGGACCAGTCCTATGAGAGGTGGTGGGGACTGGGGACGTAGTTCTGACCAAACTACAAAGGATCTGCTGCCCTGAACTTTTGGGTTTATTGTCAACTCAGCACCTTTCCCAACGAAACCATCGACCTTTTTCAATCTTTCTAAATGGAGAGCTTAGCTGAATTCTGGCCCTCTGGACGAGTGAGTTTTAATGATGAGCCGACAGGCCCAGTTGGATTTGGGAGTGACGTGTGACATGGGGAGGAGGATGATGGGAAGGCGTGGACCACGGTCTGCAGAGAGAATGGCAGCAATGTGAGCAGGTATACAGCGCAGGGAGCTCGCAGTGTGAACCCAAAACCAATCCAGCTCCCAACCTCTCTCCGCTTCACTCACCTGTCCCTCAAGTCAGGGACAGAGGGCATGGGGAGAGACCACCCCCCTCCTCAAAGTGCAAGCCTGTGTGATGACAGACAGCCAGCAAGAATCTGTTTAGATGATGGGGATCTCCTGGCCCAAGCTGTTTGTGTACTCGAGCTGAATAAACCCCGTTTCCAGGCAGGTATCCACAGGCTTGTCACTCAAACCTGTGAGCTGTCCCCTACCACGGAGGTCAGAGGGCACTCTGGGATAAATTACCTCAGCTCAGTCTCAGCGAGTGACATGTGGGAGGTGTCGGTGAACGGGGGATGGGAATGGGATGGCCTGGCAAGACTTTGTTAACCCTTGGCACACCGCAGGGCAGTCCTTATAGCCTGTGACAGCTCAAGGGCACCCCTGCAGCCCCTTCCAGAAAGGAAAAGATTAATTTCCAAGGTTCTTCAGCGTGTGAGCGAGTCTAGATTTAATTTCAGTCAGACTGTTCCAGAGAGAGCGGAAGGCTGTTTCCGAATGGATTGGATGTGGGAGAAACATTCGGGAATACAGCCGGCCTGAGACGGTACCACAATGCACAAGGTGAGATCCTACTGACCCAGGGCAATGACATTCCTTGGGAATGGGAATCAGCCCACCTCCATTTCTGCAGCAAAGTTCAGAAGAGGAACAGAACGTCTGATGGGACACAAAACTGATACGGTATCTTCTCAAGTGTAAATGGCCTGAGCTCAGTTTGCCTGGCCATCAGCTGCAGCAGTATTCCAGAAGCTCAATACCGACCAGGGCAAAAACAGCTGGATGCTGCACAGCACAGTGTGGGAGCCGGCCATTCGGCCCATCAAGTCCACACTGACCCTCCGCAGAACATCCCACCCACACCAACCACCCTGCCCTTTTCCTGTAACCCTGCATTTCCCATGGCTAACCCACCTAACCTACACATTCCTGGACACTACTGGCAATTTAGCGTGGCCAATCCATCTTGCTGGTGCTGCCAGTATGCAGAACATAGAACAGTACAGCACAGTACAGGCCCTTCAGCCCATGATATTGTGCTGAACTTTTACCCTAATCCTAAGGTCTATATAACCTCCACCCCTACCTTATACTATCATCCATATGCCTATCTAATAGCCGTTTAAATGCCCCTAATGAGGCCAACTCCACTACCCTCTCCGGCAATGCATTCCACACCCCTACCACTCTGAGTAAAGAACCTACCTCTGACGTCTCCCCTATATCTACCTCCACTCACTTGAAAACTATGCCCCCTCATAATAGCTACCTCCACCCTAGGAAAAAGTCTCTGGCTGTCCACTCTATCTATACCTTTGATCATTTTGTACACCTCTATCAAGTCTCCTCTCATCTGTCGTCGTTCTAAAGAGAAAAGCCCTAGCTCTCTCAACCTTTCCTCGTAAGACCTTCCCTCCATTCCAGGCAACATCCTGGTAAATCTCCTCTGCACCTTTTCCAACGCTTCCACATCTTTCCAGTAATGAGGCAATCAGAACTGGACATAATACTCCAGATGTGACTGAACCAGGCTTTTGTATAGCTGGAGCATAACTTCACGGCTCTTGAACTCAATCCCTCTATTAATGAAAGCTAACACACCATACGCCTTCTTTACAACTCTATCCACCTGGGTGGCAGCTCTCAGGGAACTGTGGACAAGAAGAAGTGTGTGGGCACACCATCCACCAGCTTTGACACCCATACCCTCCATCACTGGCACCCAGTGGGAATAACTGTCTCATCGACAAGATGCAGCAGCAACAGCCAGAGGTCCCTCAAAAAATGTTCCAAAACCATAACCTCAGCCATCAACAAGGAGACAGGCAGCAGTGCAAGGGAATGGCAGCACTATCGCTCCTTCACTGTCAATGGGTTAACCTCCAGCAATGTGCGCGTACATGCAGCAAAAAGAAAACACCAGCAGTTTAGAGACAGCTCAATTTCCCCTCTGAAGCTCAAAAAGGGCCAGGCAACAAACTTGCCCTTGCGACATTCTGACAGTCACACAGATTATTGAACCCCTACAATATGGAAGCAGGTGATTGGACCCATTGACTCCACACTGACCCTTGGCAGAGAGCATCCCCCGCAGAACTACCTATCCCTGTAACCCTGCATTTCCCATGGCTAATCCACCCAGGCTGCACATCCCTGGACACTATGGGGCAATTTAGCATGGTCAATCCACCCTAACCTGCACATCTTTGGACTGTGGGAGGAAACCAGAGCACCCGGAGGAAACCCACGCAGACACGGGGAGAATGTGCAAACTTCACACAGACAGTCGCCCGAGGGTGGGTTCGAACCCGGGTCCCTGGCACTGTGAGGCATCAGTGCTAACTGCTGAGCCACCTTGCTGCCCACATCTGAAAACATTTGAAGCAGAAACAGAGGCAGATTTGAAATCTAGTGAATATTGAACAACACTTCATACACAAACAAAACGAAATGTTTGAAATGATTCCCAGGCCTCAGAGACAGCAATCATATATCAGTCAGGGCACAGTCCAGAGGGGTCAGTTCGCTCAGCGCCTGGTAGACCATGGCATGATCACAAAGTTCCCAATTATCAGAGAATTATCTCTCTCTATCTCTGCATCATCTCTCTGTCTCTCTCCATCATCTCTTTCCCTCTCTCTCTCTATCATCTCTTTCCCTCTCCCTCTCTCTCTCCCCCCTTTCTTTCACCCCATCATTTCTCCCTCTCTCTCGATCATCTCTCTCTCTCTCCCCCCCCTCTCTCTCTATCATCTCTTTCCCTCTCTCCATCATCTCTCTCTCTCCCTTTCTGTTTCTCTCTCCTTCTTTCTCTCCCTTTCTCCATCCTCTCTCCCATTCTGTCTGCAATATTTCCCTATCAATAACATTGTAACCTCTTTCTCTCCACTCTCCTGCAGCCTTACTCCTTTGAAAAAATCTCCAAATATAATCTATTACTGGTGGTAAGCTCGTTCCCTTTTTTTTTGTTGAATTTGAAAAGGAACAAAATCTTGAAGAGGGTTTGGACAGTCGAACGGAAGGAAGAGAGACAATGGCTTCAGGGAAAAACAGAAGAGAAAGGGGAAGAGAAGAGAGAGGAGGAGAGAAAGAAATTGAATCAGAGGTATGTGTACCAAGTTACTGACGTATTGATGTTAAAAAAACTGCCTTTTCTCAAAGAACCCCAGAAAAGGGTTCTTCCTTCCACATTCTCCACTTACAGCCGGTTCCCTTAATCCCCTGCTCTCAAAACAAATCTTTCACGTAATCTAATGCCCTTTATCTCACTCAGAGCTTTAATTTCGAGCAATGTTTTGATTGCAGGTGACCATTACAGCAGAGGAATGGCTCGGGATTGTGCTGCTCCCTTTAATGGGCTCTCACCTGTAAATAAGATAAGGCATCGCTTTCAGCATGTGGACAACTTCTAGCAGGAAAAAGGCAGCATTGTCCACTTTCAATGTGACCCCTGACCTCCAGGAGCCAATTTGAACTTCTGCATTCGATCCCTCCCAGCTGTAGAGTGTGAAAACCAAGGTATTTTCTGTTAAAAGTTAGTCTGCCTGCCTTTAGGTTCCTCTCTGTTATACTGTGCTCTCAGGCAAACAACTCGTCTACTCCCGAGGGTCTGCCAATGCCCTGTTTCACCTCAAACAAAGTGGGCTTCCTTCAACAAAACCCACAAGGTGCTCAGCAGTGAGTGAGGACGGTTATCAGACTTCAATGGAAACACTGAGGCCTTTTTTCGGAGGTCTCACAAAACACCAAATGAATGGACTATCAGTAAATGTGGCATTACAGCCATGTTTCAGAGAGGAACATTGGGTAAATCTTCCAGTTGTTGCTGTGGGACCTCCATCAGATCTGAACAGGTTGAAGTCCTCTCTCAAAAGACAGTAAATCCAACACAGCAGTACGTCCTCAGTCATGCAATGAACTGAAACTTGGAACAGATTTTAATTGTAACTTCAAATGCATCCACGCCTCTGTCTCACCTTCTCAAGGAGGAGGATTTAATCTGATCCACGGCAACAGTCAGTGTGGATTGAAAGACTGAGAGAGATTCATTCTGGCTAAACAGGAAAGAGCTTGCATTGTCATAGCACCTTTCACAATCTCCCAAGCGCCCCACTGTGTTTCGGACTGCAAGGTATTGTCAGTGTTTACCTGGGGGACACATGTTATCTGTTTCATGCATTGCAAGATCCCACATGCATTCATGACCAGACAATAAAATCAAAATACTGTGGATGCTGGAGGTCTGAGATAAGATCAGGGTGTTGGAGAAACAGAGTAGGTGTACAGAGAAAAAAGTCCACGTTCTGAGTCCACTTTGACTGTTCTTTGGAACAGGCTGGGTAGTCTTTTTGAATAGTATTGTTTGAGGGGGGAATATTGACCAAGACACCAGGGAGAAATGCCCCTGACCTTCTTCCAATCGTGGCCAGGAATCTCATGTGAAAGGGTTAGACAGGGCCTCATTTTAACATCCATTCAGGAAGATGCCATCCAGGACAGTACAAAACCTACCCAGGATCACACCTGGATTATGCAACCAAGTTTCAAGTGGGATCATCCAGGATCGCATCGAACAGGGAAGCACATCCAAGGATCCAAATGGCCTCCTCAGCTCCCAATTCATCACTTTGTGGAACTGGTACCTAAACCCCTTTCCATCATGCCAATGCCACAGGAAACTCCCCTCCATCTTTAGGTCAGAAATGGCAATGATGATTGCACAATGTTCAGCTCCATACGCGACTGCTCAGATACTGAAACAGTCTGTGTTCATACCCACCAGGATCAATGCATCATCTCGGCTTGGCCTGAGAGCCACATGTACTGGCCAATGACAATCCCCAGCCAGGGAGAGCCTAACATTCATACAGTCATAGAGCTGTACAGTACGGAAACAGACCCTTCGGCCAAACTCATCCATGCCAACCAGATCTCCTAAATTAATCTAGTCCTGTTTGCCAGCATTTGGCCCATATGCTTATGAACCCTTCCTATTCATGTACCCATCCAGATGCCTTTTAAATGTTGTAATTGTACCAGCCTCCACCAGTTCCTCTGGCAGCTCATTCCATACACACACCACCCTCTGTGTGAAAATATTGCCCCTTAGGTCCCTTTTAAATCTTTCCACCTCTCACCTTAAACCTACGCCCCTCTAGTTTTGGACTCCCCCACCCTGGGAAAATACCTTGGCTATTCACTCTATCCATGCCCCTCATGATTTTATAAACCTCTATAAGGTCATCCCTCAGCCTCCAACATTCCAGGGAAAATAGCCCCAGCCTATTCAGCCTCTCACTATAACTCAAACCCTTCAACCCTGGCAACATCCTTATAAATCTTTACTGAACCTTTTCAAATTTAACAACATCCTTCCTATAGCAATGTGTCCAGAATTGCACACAATATTCCAGAAGTGGTCTAACCAATGACCTGTACAGCTGCAACATGACCTCGCAACTCCTATACTCAATGTACTGACCAATAAAGGCAAGCGTACCAAACGCCTTCTTCATTATCCTGTCTACCTATGACTCCACTTTCAAGGAAACATGAACCTGCACTCCAAAATAAAAACCAAAAGAACTGCGGATGCTGTAGATCAGGAACAAAAACAGAAGTTGCTGGAAAAGCTCAGCAGGTCTGGCAGCATCTATGAAAGAGAAAACAGAGTTAATGTTTGTGCGTGGGAAACCGTGTCTCACTAACTTGATTGAATTTTTTTGAAGATGTGACCAAGAAGGTTTATGAGGGCAGAGAGTAGACTTCATCTGGATATAGACTTTAGTAAGGCATTCGACAAGGTTCTTCATGGTAGACTGGTTAGCGAGGTTAGATCACATGGAATACAGGGAGAATGAACCACTTGGATACAGAACTGGCTCGAAGGTAGAAGACAGAGGTCTGCCAGACCTGCTGAGCTTTTCCAGCAACTTTGTTTTTGTTCCTGATTTACAGCATCTGCAGTTCTTTTGGTTTTTAACGTTTCAGGTCCAGTGACCCTTCCTCAGAACTCAGAAACTCAGAGTTCTGAGGAAGGGTCACCGGACCCGAAACATTCACAATATTTTCTCCTTCACAGATGCTGCCAAACCTGCACTCCAAGATGTCCTTGCTCAGCAACAGTCCCCAGGACCTTACCATTAAGTGTATAAGTCCTGCCCTGATTTGCCTTTCCAAAATGCAGCACCTCACATTTATCTAAATTAAACTCCATCTGCCACTCCTCGGCCCTTTGGCCCATCTGATCAAGGTCCGATTGTACTCTGAGATAATCTTCTTCGCTGCCCACTACACCTCCAATTTTGGTGTCATCAGCAAACTTACTAACCATACCTCTACGTTCACATCCAAATCATTTATATAAATGATGAAAAGCAGTGGACCCAGCACCGATCCTTGTGGCACACCACTGGTCACAGGCCTCCAGTCTGAAAAGCAACCCTCCACCTCCACCCTCTGTCTTCTACCTTCGAGCCAGTTCTGTATCCAAGTGGTTAGTTCTCCCTGTATTCCACGTGATCTAACCTCGCTAACCAGTCTACCGTAATGAACCTTCTCAAATGCCTTACTAAAGTCTATATCTAGACAAAGTCTACTCTCTGCCCTCATAAACCTTCTTGGTCACATCTTCAAAAAAATTCAATCAATTTGAGTTAGACATGGTTTCCCATGCACAAAGCCATGTTGACTGCCCGGAATCAGTCCTTGCCTTTCCAAATACATGGATTCCCTCCAGCAACTTAGCCACCACTGACTTCAGGCTCATCATTCGGTTGCATGAGCATTGCCGATTCACCACTATCAACATGCTGGGTGTTACCATCGAACAGAATCTTGACCAGAGTTGCCATCCAAATATCAGGGGCTGAGAAACCCACCTCACTTGCCAAACCCTCCCAATCATCTGAAGGTACAAGCCAGGAGTGTGATGAAATACTTGGATGGGGGCAGCTCCAACCAAACTCAAGAAGCTTGACATCATCCAGGACAAAGCAGCCCGCTTGATTGGCACCACATCTACAGGCATTCACTCCCTCCACCAATGACGCTCAGATGCAGCAGTGTGTACCGTCTACAAGATGTACTGCAGAAACTCACCAAGGCTCCTTACACTGCACCTTCCAAACCCACAACCACTTCTGCCTGGGGCAGCAAATACATGGGAACACCAGTCCCCACTTGTTCCCCTCCATGGTGTCGCTTCAGTGTCGCTGGCTCAACATACTGGAATTCCCTCCCTAAGGGTATTGTGCGTGTGGGTCCTGACCCGAAATGTCAACTCTCCTCTGATGCTGCCTGGCCTGCTCCATACGGTGTTGATTATTGACTTTGAGACAGTCAGTCATGGCTTTAAGCCCAGTTCCAGAGATTTGATGGGAAAACTGATGCTGACATTTCCTGTTGAATAACGTGACTGACCGAATGTTTGTGGCCTGCCCAACTGTTGTTCCTCAAAACAAATCTTTGAGCCAACTCCTGAGCCTATCAGCCCAAACATCTGCTCGCTGATTGGCACCCATTTAATGCAAATAACAAATCATTCCTTGTGGCTGAGACTATTGGAGAAACCTTCTGCAATGCATTTCCACAAGTCTCCAGTCTGAGTACATGGCTGTCAAACTGTTGGAAATATCCCTGTGGTATTTGGGCATTTGCACTGAGTGACTTGTTAGGTCATAACTGCAGATATGAGGTGTATTCAGAGTTCTCAGTTCTGAGGAAGGACCCGAAACGTTAACTCTGATTTCTCTCCACACATGCTGCCAGACCTATTGAGCTTTCCCAGCAAATTCTGTCTTTGTTTCTGATTTACGGCATCCATCGTTCTTTCAGTTTTTATATGAGGTGTGTTCAGTCTGGTCTCATCCTCGGATGCTTCATTGACTGGATGGGTAATTTTCCTTTCCGTTTTTATAGTTTTACTTTGACGGGCTGTGGACTCAGTGCTCTGTGGGGGTTGATGGTCTTCTCAGCTCACTGTTAACTTGGTGTAATGACAAAGCTGATCTTGTTCGAGTTGTCCTTTAGCCATAGTGTGTGCACAGCAAGAGCCCAGTTCTTGCTCATTCTGCATGTCCCCACAAGAATATTGCATCCGTGGACCATCTCAGGTCAAGGGGTCAGCTTCCCGGCCTTGAACTATCTAATTCTCTGCCCTTCTTCGTGTACTTCCTTTTCACTGGCCTCTGGTTCTAGCCTTCAGGATGTCATGTTGCAGCTTTATAAGACATTGGTTAGGCCACAATTAGAGTACTGTGTTCAATTCTGGTCGCCACATTATAGGAAAGATGTGGAGGCTTTGGAGAGGGTGCAGAAGAGGTTTACCAGGATGCTGCCTGGATTAGAAGGTATGAACTATAAGGAGAGGCGAGAAAAACTCGGGTCATTTTCTCTGGAGCAGGGCAGGCTGAGGGGAGACTTGATAGAATTGATAGAGACTCGATTCATTTTGGAAGGTCAAATTTGAATGCAGAATACAGGGTTAATGGCAGGATTCTTGGCAGTGTGGAGGAACAGAGGGATCTTGGGGTCCACGTCCATAGAGACCTCAAAGTTGCTACCCAAGTTGATAGGATTGTAAAAAAGGCGTATGGTGTGTTGGCTTTCATTGGTAGGGGAATTGAGTTTAAGAGCCGTGAGGTTATGCTGCAGCTCTATAAAACTCTGGTTAGACCATACTCGGAATATTGTGTTCAATTCTGGTCACCTCATTATAGGAAAGATGTGGAAGCTTTAGAGAGGGTGCAGAGGAGATTTACCAGGACACTGCCTGGACTGGAGGGCAGGTCTTATGAGGAAAGGTTGAGGGAGCTAGGGCTTTTTTCATTGGAGTGAAGAAGGATGAGAGGTGACTTGATAGGGGTGTACAAGATGGAGAGGCATAGATACAGTGGACAGTCAGAGACTTTTTCCCAGGACAGAAATGACTATTATGAGGGGGCATAATTTTAAGGTGATTGGAGGAAGGTATAGGGGACATGTCAGAGGTAGGTTCTTCACACAGAGAGTGGTGGGCGTGTGGAATGCGCTGCCGGCAGTGGTAGTGGAGTCAGAGACTTTAGAGACTTTTAAGCGACTCTTGGATAGGCACATGGAGGATAGTAAAATGTAGGGTATGCAGGGTAGTTTGATCTTAGTAGGATAATAGGTCAGCACAACATCCCATTCCATGGTCTATGTTCTAGAAGTCTGTAAAATTATGAGATGCTTAAGTAGGTTTGATGGTCAGAATCTCTTCCCTGGAGTTGAAATGTCTAATACTAGACAGCATGCATTTAAGGTGAGAGGGGGGAGTTTAAAGGAGATGTGAGGGGCAAGTTTTTTACACAGAGAGTGGTCGGAGAGTGGAACACACTGCCAGGGGTGGTGGTGGGGACAGATACAATAGGGGCTTTTAAGGGACTTGTAGATAACCACATGAATGTGCAAGGAATGGAGGGATTATGGACTAATGGCAGGCAGAAGCGATTAATTTCATTTGGCATAATGTTCAGCACAACATTGTAGGCCGAAGGGCCTGTTCCCGTGCTGTACAGTTCTATGTTCTATTGTTGCTCCTCGGCACAACTTGGACCCCACCTTGACTCCCCTCCTCCAAACTCTCAGCCCTCAGCCTCCAAGTTTGAGACATTTTGGGATGATTCAGTTTATTAAGAGATTCTTAGCTGTGATCGATGTGACAAATTTGCCTTTCTGGAAACCTACAGGACACAAAGATTGTGCAGAAGAGAGGGGATCAGAAGAGATTTCCCAGGATGGTGCCAGGTATGGAAGGTTTGAGTTATAAGGAAAGGCTGGGAAATTGGAGGTTGAACGGTGACCTTATAGAGGTTCATAAAATCATTAGAGGTACAGATAGAGTTAATAGGAGGTGTCTGTTCCTTAGTATGGGGGATCTCAAGACTAGGGGGTACATTTTTAAGTTGAGAGGAGAGAGACATGAGGGGCCGGTTTTTACACAGAGGGTGGTTTGTGTATGGAATGAACTTCCTGAGAAAGTGGTGGATGTGGATACAGTTATAACGTTTAAAAGACATTTGGATAAATACATGAATAGGAAAGGTTTGGAGGGACATGGACCAAGTGCAGGCAGGTGGGACTAGTTTAGTTTGGGATGATGGTCAGCATGGACTGGTTGGGCCGAAGGGTCTGTTTCTCGGCTGTATGACTTTGACTCAAAGAGCCACACAAGCTGTCTTTTAATGAGGTGAATACTCCTCCAAGTAGCTGAGTTGAAAGCTAGCTCTCCCCTATCTCATACAGATAAGCAGACAGTACAAGCAAGGTCCATTTGCCTGGAGTGTGACTCCCTGCTCTACCCCCTACTGCTACAGCTGCTCCTGAACAAATAGCTGCATACAGCCTCGACCCCTCCTCCACATAACACAACGTACCATTATCAAACCATTATCCGAAAAACTGTTTGCTGCACCTCTGAGCCTCCTTGTTAAGATCCTCAGCTTGTTCATTTCACCCAAACCAGGGGATTCCATTCAAATCGCTTTCAGGAGCACCCAGTCATACATTAAGGAGATGTGGTGATTATTCCCGTAGAATTTCCAGCAGGCCATTCACACCAGCCACCCCATGATGTACTGGACACCTCCTGCTATTCTTCATTGACTTCTGTCTCCATGAAGTTCCTAATCCCTGATAGAGTGTACCTTTAAATGCATGGGTGCTGTTTGTCTCAACCACTCTCTGTGCCAGTGACTGACTCTCTCTCATCACTCTATCAGCAAAATAATTAGTAAACCACAGTAGGAAGGTTCAAATCTTATTTCGGCGGTTGGAGAAATCAATTTGAAAAGAATCTGTAACACAATGAAAAAAGCTTGCATCTCTCCAAACGTCAGGATGGGTTGTTCTAAAAAGAGACCTCGCGGAGGTGGTTGATGTCACTAAACAAAGCTAACCATTTACGATGTGACTGTAGTCCAGTCCCATAGTACATTGAGCCAGTACATCACTAAGTTCTGTCACACCAATGTTTGTTGTCAATAGAAGGCGCATGAGCATCTTCAGGGAGTTGAAGGCAGGTAAGAAATGCCAATCTACCAGGTCCACCAATATTTTGCGAGCAAATATTTTTTAAAAGTACCATTTTTCTTACACGGGGCTTACACAGTTAATGGTAGGAGCCCAGGTAGTGTTGTTGAATAGAGACCTAGGGATGCAGGTCACAGTGTAACATAGCATGGAAACAGACCCTTTGGCCCAACCAGTCCGTGCCGACCATAATCCCAAACTAAACTAGTCCCACCTGCCTACACTTGGCCCGTATCCCTCCAAACCTTTCCTATTCATGTCCTTATCCAAATGTCTCTTAAACATTGTAACTGTGCCTGCATCCATCACTTCATCTGGAATTTCATTCCACACATGAACTCTGTGTAAATAAATTTGTCCCTCATGTCTTTTGTAACTCTTTCTCCGGGCACCTTAAAAATGTGCCCCCTAGCCTTGAAATCTCGCACCCCAGGGGAAAAACACCTGCCATTCACATGACCTATACCCCTCAGGAGGTTGTAAAGCCCTGGATGGTCACCTCTCAACCTCCGACACCAGTGAGAAAAGGTACAGACTTTCTTGAAAGTGATATTACAGACAAACAGGATGGTGAAGAAGGCATTTGGCATGCTGGCCTCCATCACTCAGAGCAATGTGTATAGGCATTGGGGCATCATGCTACAGCTGTACAAGACATTTATAAGGCCACAATTTGTGGAATACTGTGTACAATTCTTGTCACCCTACCATAGGAAGGATGTGGTTAAACTAGAAAGAGTGCCGAAAAATTTCACAAGGATGTTACCAGGATTGGAAGGTTTGACTTATAAGGAAAGGCTGAATAGACTGGGAGTTTTTATTCCCTGGAGCATTGGAGGCTGAGGGGTGACCTTACAAGATGTTTATAAAATCATGAGCCGCATGGATAGGGTGAATACCCAAGGTCTTTTTCTTAAGATAGGGGAGTCCAAAACTAAAGGGCATAGGTTTAAGTTGGGAGAGGAAAAGTTTAAAAGGGACCTGAGGGGTAACTTTTTCACGCAGAGGGTGGTGTGTGTATGGAATGAGCTGCCAGAGGAAGTGGTGGAGGCTGGTACAATTACAACATTTAAAAGGCATCTGGATGGGTACATGACTAGGAAGGGTTTAGAGGGATATGGGCCAAATGCTGGCAGATAGGACTACTTCAGTTTAGGAATCCTGGTTGGTAGAGACGAGTTGGACCGAAGGGTCTGTTTCCATGCTGCGTGACGCGATGTCTCCATTCTGCTTGGCATTGTTGCAGCTCAGTGAACTGAATGGAAAATGAAAACCAGGTTCTGTTCCAGATCTTGACCTCCTCCTCAATGTGATTCCCAGCAAGGACTGACAATGTTACCCACAGCTCAGTCAGTTGTCCTCTCGCTGGAGTTTAAAGGTCACAGTCAGGGGCACTGGCTTATGGACAATATGTGAACCTCAGCCTCTGGCTGCCATAGCAGGTGGGCAGGCAGGATCCCAGAGCATTTCATCCAGCAAGAGCAAGGGAAATCCTCCTTGGTATCCTGGGGCAATATTGTAGAATCCCTACAGTGTGGAAGCAGGCCATTCTGCCCTTCATGTCCACACTGACCCATTCCCCCTACCCTATCCCTGCATTGCCCATGGCTAACCCACACAGCCTGTTAATCCCTGAACACTACAGAGCAATTTAGCATGGTCATTCCACCCTAACCTGCACATCTTTGGACCGTGGGAGGAAACCGGAGCACCCGGAGGAAACCCACGTAGACACGGGAGAATGTGCAAACTCCGCACAGGCAGTCGCCAGAGGGTGGAATCAAACCCGGGTCCCTGGCCCTGTGAGGCAGCAGTGCTAACTGCTGAGACACTGTGCCGGCCACCCACATTGTCCAAAAACACCGCGCCTGTATTTCTTGGAGTGTTGCTTGTGGGATCGTGCTGTGCACAGACTGACTGCTGTTTCCAACACGACATTCCATGACACTTCACTGACCGCATGGTGCTTTCAAACACCCCCAAGGTTGGGGAAGACACAATGGAGATGCAAGCCCTGACTTTCCATGAGAAACAGCGTGCCTGCTTGCTGAGTGGGATTCGACAACAATAATAAGACCCTGTATTCCCCTTTGGCACGGTGAGTTTCGCTGGAATGACTGGCCGAAGGCTCACTGTGGGATGCCCGAGGAAACTGCCTTGCGAGCAGCAGCATGGTGACTCGTTCTGCCCATGCTCTTGGCCCAAAGCCAGCCTGCACCAGAATGCCTCCTTTGTCAGAAGTAACCAAGAGGGAAACATTTGTATCTTGGCTGCAAGGAGGGAATGTGTCGCTCCTGCCTGGGTGATAAGCTGAGTGCTGTTGCTCATTTAGTCTAATCAGTAACCCAGGTCACAGTAACTCCCCACCTCTGATACTGTCAATGCATTGGAGCTCAGTGAGGCAGGCCGCTTATCTCAATCAGCCTTGGTGTTGTGCGCAGCTTGTCTGGGGAGCCACAGGACAGTGCCGGAGGACACGCATGTAGAAGCTAGATTTAGCCGAAGACATTTCAGCCAGAGAAGGTTTTTGACACAGAGCTGTGAATGTTGGGAACGTGCACCAGGGCAACGCTTAATCTTCCAAACACATGACCATTTCCAACGAGAAGGACAACAGCCTAACTATTCCGATCCCATTTTCCAGCACTTGCCATAACCTTGTGCCTGCATCCACCACTTCCTCAGGAAGTTCATTCCACGCATGAACCCACTCTCTGTGTAAAAAAATTGTCCCTGATGTCTTTTGTAAATCTTTCTCCAGTCACCTTAAAAATGTGCCCCCTAGCCTTGAAATTTCCTACCCAAGGGAAAAGACACCTGCCATTCATCTTACCTATACCCCTCAGGATTTTATAAAGCTCTGTTTGAAAGCTTTGTTTGAAAGTTGTATCACAGGTAGACAGGGCGATTAAGGGATTTGCAATGCTTGACTTCACTGCTCAGACCTTTTGAGTATAGGAGTTGGGACATCGCATTGAGGTTGTACAGAACATTGGTGAGGCCTCTTCTGGAGTGCTGTGTGCAGTTCTGATTCCCCTCGTATAGAAAGGATATTATTAAACTGGAGAGGGTTCAGAAAAGATTTACTAAGATGTTGCAGGGAATGGAGGGTTTGGGTTGTAAAAATAGGCTGGATAAGCTGGGACATTTTTTCACTGGAGTGTAGGAGGTTGAGGGGTGACCTTATCGAGATTTATGAAATCATGAGGGGTGTAGATAACGTGAATAGCAAAGGTCTTTTCCCGAAGCGTGGGGGAGTTCAAAACTATGGGGTGCATTTTTAAGGTGAGAGGAGCAAGATTTAAAAGGACATGAGGGGCAACTTGTTTTTTTACATAGAGAGTGGTTAGTGTGTGAAATGAACTGCCAGAGGAAGTGGTGGATATAGGTACAGTTACAACATTTAAAAGACATTTGGATAAGTACATGAACAGGAAAGGTTTGGAGGGATATGGGCTAGAAGCAGGCAGCTGGGATGAGATTAGTTTGGGAACATGGTCAGCACGGACTGGTTGGACCGAAGGGTCTGTTACCGTACTGTATGACAGTACAACAAAGGGGCAGCAGATACAAGGGAGCACCAGCACCTTCAAGATCCCCCCCCACACACCGTCCTGAGGTGGAAATATATCACCGTTCCTTCGCTGTCGCTGGGTGGAAATTCTGGAATTCCCTCCTTAAGGGGCATTGTGGGTCTACCCACGGCACAGGGACTGCAGTGGTTCAAGAAGGCAGCTCACCCCCACCTGCTCAAGGGGCAATAAATGTTGGGCCTAGCTAGTGACCCCATGTCCCAAACACAGAACAGGTTAAATGGACAGCTGTAGGTGAGGTGACCTGAGCAAGTATTTGGAATTGGGATGCGCTCTTGTGATGCAGTGGTAGTATCCTTACATGTGGACTAGGAGGCCTGGCTTCAGGGGGCTACCTGCTCAAAAAATAAGCTGTCAAATGGAGTGTAGCATGGGAAAAAGTAAAGTTCTTCATTTTGGAAGGCAAAGTATTATTTAAGTGGAGAAAAATGGTAGAAAGGTATAACACACAGGGACTTACCTGTATGTGTGCACAAAACACAGGCTGGACTCCAAGGCAGCAGGGAATCGGCAAGGCTAATAGAATGCTGGCCCTTATTTCAAGGAGATTGGAGTATTAAGAGTAGGGGAGTGTTACTGAAACTGTACAAGTGCTGGTGAGACCATACATGGAGGACATGCAAGCAGTTTTGGTCCCCTTATTTAAGGAAAGTTATCATTTCAATGGGGGCATTTCAGAGAATGTTCATAAAGATGGTCCCTGGTATGGAGGGATTGTCTTATGAGCAAAGATTAAACAGGTTGGGACCCTACTCGCTGGAATGTGGAAGAGTGAGAGGTGATCTAACTGAAACATATAGGATTCTTAAGGGGCTTCCTGAGAGGATATTTCCCCTGATGGAAGAATCTAGGACCACAGGATGCACTGTAAACATTAAGGGTCACCAATTTAAAGCTGAGATGAGGAAGAATTTCTTCTCTCAGAGGGTTGAGAGTCTTTGGAAATCCTTGCCACAGAGAGCTGTGGGGGCAGAGTCCTTGTGTATATTTAAGGCCAAGATGGATGATCAGTCAGGAATCAGGGGTTACAGGGAAAATATAGGAAAGTGGATGTGAGGAATATCTGATCAGGCAATAATGGAATGAATGGCAGAGCAGGCTTGAGGGGCTGAATGGCCTCCTCCTGTTCCTATTTCTGGTAGTCTTTTGGTCTAAGAGCAGTGTGCCACTGTGACACGAGGTGCCAAGCAGAGGGAGTGTGCGATTGGGGGAGAGACTGCAGAATGATGGTGTCTTGGTGAAGGTGAGAGAACGAGAGATGGCTGGCTGAAGACAGAGCCCTGGCAGAGAACCAAATCCAGTCAGGAGTCAGGGAGAAGTGAGACCTGACAGGAGGATTGGGTCGAGTGCCCAAAAATTGGGCCAGGGAGAGTTTGTTGTCTCAGTCTGTCCTCAGGCAGCATTCTACCCAACTCACTGTGACTGGAAAGCTAACAAACAAGGATAGTGAACCTCCCCTTTGCACTGGCTTCATCTGAAAGTGAAACGTGGTGCTTGTCGGTTAAATATTAGCCCAGGATGCCAGGGAGAACCCCACTTATCTTCAGCAAATAGTCCAGAGGACTTTTTTGAAGGCCAGGTCCCCCAGTTCATTCCGAAAACCAAAATTGCTGGAGAAACTCAGCAGGTCTGGCAGCGTCCGTGGAGAGAGGAAGAAGATTTAATGTTTCAGACGGAGCAGAAACGTTCCTCACCCAGTTTCCCTCTGCACAGATGCTGCCAGAGCTGCTGAGTTTCTCCAACTTTTCCTGCTTCTGTTTCAGATTTACCATCCTTTACCTGAATCTATTTCTTCATTCGTGTGGCAGCTTTCTGAGCAATACTATTCCAGCACTCTCGTTCTGGATCGACCATTTTCTGCCCACTGGAAACACAAGGTCATCTTAAGAAAAAAACTTGGCTTTGGTTTTGTCCGTTCGTGGGATGTGGGCATTGCTGGCTGGGTCAGCTTTTATTGCCCAGCTCGTGCTGTCCAAGAATGTGGTGGTGAGCTGCCATCTATTTGACGGGGATACAGCCACAGTACTGTAAGGGAGGGAGTTCCAGAGCTTGGACCCCAAAAGCACTGAACAAACGCTGCTGTAAGTGTGTGGTGAATGGCTTGGAGGGGAACCTGCATCTTGTAGATGGTAGACACTGCTGTGACTGCGCGTTGCTGGTGGAGGAAGTGAGCACATACTGAAAGGGGCAGTTGTGCTCCCCTCCAAAATTCCTTCCTGACACCTCCCCATCTCCATTTTCACTTTCCTCGTTGAAGACATTTGTTAAAATGCACCTCTGACTGAACGTTTTGGTCACTGGACCGTAAGGAAGAGGAACAGGAGTAGGCAATTCAGGCCCTTGAACTTTCTGCAGGACCATGGCTGATCTGACATTCCTCATATCCCACCGATCTTGTTGTTGTTTGGGTTGGGTTTGGGGCTTGGCTCGGCCATCCTCCTGCGGGAAAGCGCGAGACGTTCTGACCTGAGAGACGTGCAACGTTCTCGAGAAAGTCAGTGACATCGGGAAGTGGGGAGAGCATTTTGAGAGCAGAAGGAGAGTAATGATACAGGAGGGAGCACAGTGGGTGACGGGCCGACAGGATTTCATTCAGAGTGACACAGCAGAGGGTTTCGGACAACTCGAAGCTGATGGAGGCTGGCTCCAGGTACCATGGAAACAGCAGAGGCTGGAAAGTTGAATGGCCTCATATTCAACTGAATGGCGAAGCAACAGCATTTCCCATCGTTCCTCTGTCACTGTCAGAGGTAAATCCGTGTTCACTGGTTATGAAAACCTCATGAATACAGGGAAATTGTGACACGTTGACATGAGACAACCTGAAACTCCAGGAGAAGGCTGGTGTGGACGAATGGAAGTTCCAAACCACAGACTCTAGCTTAGTCACTCTTACAAGCCTGTCATGGGATCACTAGGCCACTGTACAGTGCTAAAGGATAGGCCAGGCAGGACTTGACATGCTGTGAGACAGTACAAGCGTGCCTCAGGAAACTAGTCACTCTCAATGTCCACCCGCCACATGTTCGTTTTCTGAGCTATGGTCACAAAGCCCGAGGGGGTGGATCATGGAATCAGACAGTGCAGAAGAGACCCTTCAGCCCATCGAGTCTGCACCACCCCTCTTGGATTTCACACTGCGGTAAGAAAACAAAAACAAAAAATGCTCAGTATTGGTGGACTGTCTCGCACCCATCCACTGACTGGGCAGAAAGCAACTCCTGACTTTTTCCAAAGCGAAATCTCAGTATTTTTCAATGCCCAAGGTCAGGCCAAGAGGGAGCAAATTGTAAATTCTCAATCACCCAGCCGCTGTGGTTTTTTTTTGTCAGCAGAACTCAGTTCCAGTGGGGGCCACCTCACATATCTGGCCCCAAATGTACAGCCTGGGCTCCCGTCC
>NC_063371.1:14921178-14923387 GCF_021869965.1 Rhincodon typus | reverse complement strand
TGGACTCAGAACCTGGTATCGCACGACTCTTGATTTTATTAAACCTCAGTAAGGTCACTCCTCAGCCTCTGACGCTCCAGGGAAAGAATTCCTCCGGACTCCTCACGTAAGGATTGGCCAATTCCCAAATCTGGGAGAGTTTGCCCCTTAAAACCAAGCTGAGTCATGCTCTTTTTCCACACTGCATTGATGCCATTTGAAAGCTGTAGGCCCAAACATTGTAGGAAATGATTGTTCATAGATCTATCACCTTATCGATAGAGTAATGCTAAATGATAATTCTGAAATCACAAGTTCGCCAGAGAAACCAGTCTTTAATCCCATGCTGTTAAAGCTTTTGATGACTTAATAAGCTTTTCTCAGAATCTCCCTCACTTCCTTGAAGGTTTTAAATGACATTCTTTCACGGCTACTGTTGGATGAGCCTTTCTGTGACTGAGTCTGATCTCCCTTTTGCTGAGAACGGCTGTGTAGAGTGTCAGGCAATGCTGTACCTGTAAGTAAACCAAAGTCTTGTGCAATTTCTACATCACTCTCTCGCTTTTGTGTGTTTAACACTGTCCCTGTGTTTAAAAATAAATAACGTTTGCTTCTTCAGCTGTTACCCAGTTCAGAAAAGGAAAGAGAGAGAGAGTGTGACAGAGAAAGGGAGAGAAAGAGGTTCATGCACAAGGGATGGATTAAGACAGACACTGACTGAGGTAGACAGAGTAGCAGAAAGATACAGAGAGAACACAGAGATTTCAAGTTGATTTTAATGGATCATGTTCTGGAGATCTCCATTTGTTTGGTATTGGCATCCCCTGGGGATGCTGGTATCAGATGTAATGTGGTGAATTGTTGATGCTTTCATTCTTTGAGACAGTCTAGAGCAGAAGCCAGACTATTTCATTTCCAGTCAGGCCTTTCATGTGGAGCTAATTAATATTAATTCAGGAGTGAGGCAGGGGCCTTGGCTTTTCTGAGAAAACAGCCCATCTTTGCTCAGCTTCGAACTGAATCACTATCCTGCCATATTGCTGTGTGATTGTGTTAAACAGTGCAACACAACCCATAAGGAGCTGCCAGGATCTTGTTTTTGTCTGTGTTGAACACAGAGGAGCAGCTTCCACACGCAGGACAACCCAATTCCCATCAGCCATAGGCAGTGGGTGGCTCTCCAAGGCGTGACAAGGGGGAGAAGGGGAGGAATTCAAGTTGTTTTCCCCCTCACTCGAAGCCCAACAACTTCCCTGCACTTGCAGGGATTTATGTCCAGTCCAGACCTGTCAAACTGACCCACAGCTTGTAAAGTCTTCCTGCTCACCAAGTGGCAAAGGCTACGCTGCTCCTGGTCAGGTCTCAGCTTTCCTTCCGACATTGGCTCTGTAAGGGGCGCTACTGAATCACTCTCGGGAAAGCAAGACCTGATTCAGTCTCCCCTTTGTAACACTCTCCCCTTGCCCTGTTTTCTCAGGCACCTCTGTGGGCCATTCATTTAAAAAGGAATGGGCGGACTCCTATTCCAAGAGATTCTCTCTCTCGGAATGAGCAGGTAGGGGGTCATGGGGTGGGGTGGTTTCCTGCAGAATGAAAAGGGGCTCAGTAATTCTGACCACAAGGGCACAGAGAGTGAAACGGAGTTGTTTCAGAACTGACTGAGTGCTGCAAAACAATTGCTTCAGGGAATGGGAGCCAGAAGGTGGGAATGGGACAGGAGGTGGTGGGGGGGGAGGGGGGGGAAGAGAAAAGAGGGGGATTTTGGGATGAATGGCCCAGTTGTAACCACTGGCACAGGCCACACCTGCACTGAGTCCTCACTTACAGGGACTATTGGTTGTGGAAGTAATCAATGATCAAAGAGATTGAAGAGCCTTTGTCAGTCTATGATCTCCCATGTTGCACCATGGAGATGGGGGGAGACAGGTAATTTAGGGGAAAAGTGTGTGTGTGTGCGAGTGACCGTGAGAGAGTGAGAGAGCGAGTGACCGTGAGAGAGCGAGTGACCGTGAGAGAGCAAGTGACCGTGAGAAAGTGAGTGACCGTGAGAGAGTGAGAGAGCAAGTGACCGTGAGAGAGTGACTGACCGTGAGAGAGTGAGTGTGTGACCATGAGAGAGCGAGTGACCGTGAGAGAGTGAGAGCAAGTGACTGTGAGAAAGTGAGTGACCGTGAGAGTGTGACAGAGTGAGAGAGTGAGTGTCTGTGAAAGAGTGAGAGAGCGAGTGACC
>NC_063371.1:14884357-14921168 GCF_021869965.1 Rhincodon typus | reverse complement strand
TAGAGTGAGAGAGTGAGTGTCTGTGAAAGAGTGAGAGAGCGAGTGACTGTGAGGGAGTGAGTGTCTGAGAGAGAATGAGGGATTGAGTGACCGTGAGAGAGTGAGTGACCATGAGAGAACGAGTGACTGTGAGAGAGTGAGTGACTCTGAGAGAACGAGTGACTCTGAGAGAACGAGTGACTCTGAGAGAACGGGTGACCATGAGAGAGTGAGAGACGATGAGAGAGCGAGTGACTGTGAGAGAGTGAGTGACCATGAGAGGGTGGGTGACTCTGAGAGAGTGAGTGACTCTGAGAGAGTGAGAGAGCGAGTGACCGTGAGAAGTGAGAGACAATGAGAGAGCGAGTGACTCTGAGAGAGTGAGTGACCATGAGAGAGTGAGTGACCGTGAGAGAGTGAGACAGCGAGTGACCATGAGAGAGCGAGAGAGTGACTGACTGTGAGGGAGCGAAAGACTGAGTGACTGTGAGAGAGCGAGTGACTGTGAGAGCGTGAGACAGTGAGAGTCTGTGAGAGAGTGAGAGAGTGAGTGATCGTGAGGGAGTGAGTGACCATGAGAGGGTGAGTGACTCTGAGAGAGTGAGAGAGCGAGTGACCGTGAGGGAGTGAGTGACCATGAGAGAGCGAGTGACTCTGAGAGAACGAGTGACTCTGAGAGAGTGAGAGAGTAAGTGACCGTGAGAGAGAGAGTGACCGTGAGAGAATGAGAGAGTGAGTGACCATGAGAGAGTGGGTGACCGTGAGGGAGTGATAGAGTGAGAGAGTGAGTGTCTGTGAAAGAGTGAGAGAGTGAGTGATCGTGAAGGAGTAAGTGTCTGAGAGAGAATGAGGGATTGAGTGACCGTGAGAGAGAGAGAGTAACCGTGAGAGAGTGAGAGAGCGAGTGACCGTGAGAGAGCGAGTGACTGTGAGAGAGTGAGAGAGTGAGTGATCGTGAGGGAGTGAGTGACCGTGAGGGAGTGAGTGAGTGACTGTGAGGGAGTGAGAGAGTGAGAGTCTGTGAGAGAGTGAGAGAGCGAGTGACTGTGAGAGAGCGAGAGAGTGACTGACTGTGAGAGAGCGAGTGACTGTGAGAGAGTGAGTGATCGTGAGGGAGTGAGTGAGTGATTGTGAGAGAGAGTGACTGTGAGAGAGTGTGTGACTGTAAGAGAGCGAGAGAGTGAGTGTCTGTGAAAGAGTAAGAGAGTGAGTGTCTGTGAGAGAGTGAGGGAGTGACTGACCGTGAGGGAGTGAATGACCGTGAGAGAGTGAGTGACTAACTGTGAGAGAGTGAGAGAGTGAGTGACCGTGAGAGAGTGAGTGTCTGTGAAAGAGTAAGAGAGTGAGTGACTGTGAGAGAGCGAGAAAGTGAGTGACCATGAGAGAGTGAGTGACCGTGAGAGAGTGAGTGTCTGTGAGAGAGTGAGTGTCTGTGAGAGAGTGAGAGAGTGAGTGTCTGTGAGAGAGTGAGTGTCTGTGAGAGAATGAGAGAGTGAGTGTCTGTGCAAAAGTGAGAGAATGAGTGATCGTGAAGGAGCGAGTGACTGTGAGAGAGTGAGAGTCTGTGAGAGTGTGAGAGAGTGAGTATCTGTGAGAGAGTGAGAGAGTAAGTGCCTGAGAAAGAGTGAGAGAGTGAGAGAATCTGTGTGTGTAGCTTACACAACTGGAAACGAACAAATGGTCCATTAAAGAGGAACAAGGGTAGGTTCACTGATCCGAGCAAGCCCCACAATATCAAAGGCAGCCTGACCAAATTGTGGTCATGATGAGGAGGGTGGGGGGTTGCTCAAACCTGGAGCACCAGATCCTGCCAAATGTGCCGGGCCCTCTCACAACAGAGAGAAAAAAATCGCAGGATATCGACACCCACCTGCGAGAGCCTTTTGTTCAACGACAGGAACTCACAGGAGGTGGAAATGACTGGAGTTTCATGGGGCCTGGGGGAGTGGGGAAGGGTTGGGGGGCTGGGGTGCGAAGAGGAAGCAGTTAGTTAACCCTTACAGAGAGAGATAGAGACAGAGACAGAGAAGGGCCAGGGAACAGGATTCAGTTCTCATGCTGTGTCACCTAAGCCAGGCAAAGCATTCAGTGTGCCTAAACCCAGGGAGATCCCCCACCCACAGACCACAAGACAGTCTTCCCAGCTCTTGGACTTCCTTGGTCAAGCTCCAACTCCCTTCTAATTTAAGGAAAACCTTCACCGCTTCACTGCTCCCACCCACAGTCCTCTCTTTGGAGCCTGGATCTTCGTGCTCTTCCGATTCTGACCCCGACACATTTCAAATGCTTCACCATCAGGCAGCATGCCTCCAGGTGGAAGGGACCCAGAACTCCCTCCCCCTGAACATCTCCCCCTCTCACCTCCATCCAAACTTCAGTCACCCGTCCCAATACGACATGGTCCAATCCACCCAAACTCCCCTGGGAAACACCTTGGAAATGGGAATATACTGGAGCAGTGCCAGTTTCTAACTGCTGCAAGGTTTAGCAGAGTCACAGGGAGGCAAGGACGAAGGGCACAGGGGTGACACACATCCCCTGGTAAAACTGCCCCCTATCCTGCACTAGTAAAGGGGCCTTTTCCTCAACAAAATCCCACCAAGACTTTGTGCTGAGTGACGATCTCACAGATGAAGTTAACCCCTGGGTGTTCCTTCCACATTGGCCGTGTGTACGTGCTGTGCTGTGGAGGATAGGCTTGTCAAACTCCCGCTGAGGACTCTGTCAAGAGGCTGACAATTTCCAAACAAACCCAGTCCGTCTGCACCTCCACCCACCCCTCACCCCCTGAGCTCACTTCAAATCCAGGAGCAGCTCCCACCAAGCCTGAAGCCCAAGCCCTACACACAGGCCGGAATGTGATTCCAGGCCTGAGGAGTTTCTGGGACAAGACGCAACTGTTTGAGTTCAAAACAGCGATGGATTTTGCACAAGCTGCTAAACAGAGTCTCTTCCCACTGCTTCAGTGCATGCACAAGATCTCAGACTGAGACAAGGCCCTGCCCAGAGGTAAATATTTATCCCTCACACAGCATCGGTAAAATAAACGGTCTGACCCGCATTGTATTTTTCCTGTGTGCCACGCTGCCGTGCGTGAACAGGGAGCATGTCCTACATTAAGACAGTAACTGCGATGTCTAACTGAAAGTCACCATATTCCTGCAGGCCATGATCAACTCAGATTCAGACGATGCTAAATTGCCCAGTGTCCGGGGATGTGCAGGTTACAGGGATGGAGGGTGGGGCGGGGACAGGAGTGGGATGCTTTTTGGAGAGTTAGTGTGACTCAATGGGCCGAGTGGCCTGCTTCCACACCCAGGGGATTCTGTGACTGTATGAACTGGTGGGAGCAAGTAGAGGTAACACCACACCTCAGGCACAGGGCAGGTTTGAGAAGGAGAGGCCCCCTCCTGGTTTCAGGCAGTGAACCCGCACTTTTGGTGAGGCCCCAAACCCACCTTGGCTAACACACCTGACCAGCTGCAGTCTGTGACTGACAGTGTACAAAATACTCGATGAGGTGTAAAAGCGTTCAGGAGTAAGAAACAACAGGAGGAAGACATTTGGCCCATCATGTCTGTTAGCCTTTCTGAGAATAACTAGTCTTGCTCCCCGACTCTTACCCTGAAATATTTCCCATTTCAACTATTTATCCAAATCCTTCCTTCATGATCTTATGAAATCTGCTTCCATCACCTTTGGAAACAATATATGCCAAACCCCAACAACTGATTAGAAAGACTGCTGTCCCACAGTCCCATCCTCACCCATCCCACACCACTGGAATCCCAGTATTTATTCTGATTCTTCATTGAAGATCTCAGTACACATTCCCTTCATCCGCTCCTGCTGCCCCTGCTCCCTGTTCCCAGCGGGAAACTATCCTGGCCATCCTCTGCATGGCTCCACTATCCGTCGCAAACTGAAATCGGAAAACGGAATGAGGAAAGGCCTTTTTTTTTGAAAAACAGAACTCCTCGAGCCTGTTCACACTGAACTGAGCCCCTGACAAAACTCCATCAGCCCACTTTTTGTCCACAACCCTAACATCTTTTTACAAATTATTTATTCTGAAGCAGCAAAACTATTGATCTAACAACACCGCAGCTGCTTTTCCGAAAGCATTGTAGAACTGGGGGAGCCTGGTCAAACAGACAGTTTGATTAGAGTTCGGATACCAACCACTGTTTTGGATTTGTTTGAACTGAGTTGTGTTGCAGATGTAACTGACTTCAGGCAGAGGGAGGGAGAAGACTGGTCTTTTTGTGGTGATCCTGCCCCCTCCTGGACCATGTTTAAATATGCAGCTGTATAACAGGGAGGCATCATCCATCCTTAGAAAGGAAACACAAGATTAGCTTGTCCTGTACCCTGTAAGGAGCATGAATCATGAGCTGTAGCAAGTGCTAGCATCATCAGAATGACTGATTGCTGCCTATCAGGGATATGATGGCCTCGTGGGATTATGGCCCAGAGATCCATGTCATATTCTGGGCACCGCGGTTCAAATCCCAGCACGGCAGCTGGTGCAATCTGAATTCCAAAAACCCGGAATTAAGAATCTGATGATTATGAAAGTGGTGTCCATTGTGAGTGAAGTAGACGGGCTTCTCTAATGTGGTGCAGGGAGGGAAATCTGCTATCTTTGCTTGTTCGGGCCTACACGTGACTCCAGGCCCACAGCAATGTGGTGGCCTCTTGGATCAGCAAGGAAAGCTGGACTAGGCTGTGGGGGGGCAGCTCCCAGGAACAGATAATAAAGGGGGAGAATTAATTTCTACTTGCTGCATTCAGGTCATCCTCCCTGCCCATTCGTCCCCAGGTTGAAGAGAGCACAGCGATCACTCTTTTCGCTGTTTGTCACCATGGAAATGAAGATGCGGAGACAAGGGAGCAGGAACATTGATTCAGCCATTCCTCAGTTCTGGAGGGGGCAACTGGTTTATCGCTAACTGCATACCTACTCCATGTTCCAGGACATCCCAAAGTGCTACAGCAGTGAGATTACCTCTGTGCAGTCCCTTGTTTGACATTAGAAAATTAAATGACCCATTTACATACCACAAGCTCCCATCTGATTACTGACCACCTCTCTCTGGTAATTCTAGCAAGATACTGAAAACCGAAATCGCTAGAAATCAGAGTGGGTCGAGCAGCATCGATGGAGAGAGAGCAAGCTAATGTTTCGATTCGAAAGGACTCTGCTCTGAATGACCAGACTCAATTTGTGCTGAAAATCTCACATAGAAGAAGGACTGTGCGCTCATCAGCTAGGGCATAATGTGTACAAAGAGAAAGCAGGGTCATGTTTGAGAGAACTTGTACACAAAGGCTAAGTGTTTTCAGCATTCGTGTACATTTACTATGATAGCGGTGGAACCAAGAACATAGGCCATCATATCCAGGGCTGTTAAAACCCTCCAGCAGGATTGCGTAGCTACCTGAGGCTACCTTGATTTGTTATTGAAGGTAACAGCTCCAACCAGGAGATTCCCCGGCTCAGTGACAGATGCCCAGGAGATGGAGTGCTCAGAGAGACAGTGGTATTCACAAGCTCCCACCAGACTGGAATGAGCTTGGTTTCAGGATTGCACACATCGAAGAGACGACAAACTTGCTTTCTGCTCTCCTCTCGATCAGATTCGAGGACAGCAGCCCAGGCATAGTTCCTGCAGCCAGTTTACATTCCAACCGACCTTCAAACCCGGGAAAGCGGGACAAACGTAAGGAAAAGGAAAACGTACTGGACGTTAAAGCAACTGTGCCCTCGCTCAGGCCAGCTGCCTCCCAGGAAAGCAGGCCGACAGGTTGTAAAACCCGAGGAGCCGCACACAAGGCCAGGCTGACTCACTTGGTGAACGCACCACTCGGCAAAATGAGCCAATGAGAGAGGAAATCTACAAGGGTTGCTCACGATCCTGGGATTCCCATACAAACGGGAAAGGCCACATGGTCCTACCATAACATTCAGGTCATTGGAGGTTTCACTGCAACATATAAATGAAGACTGAACAAGCAGTTCAGATCCCACTGACAGCTTTTTGGCCATTAATGCTTGAGGTGACTTACACACTGCTTTACTTTCTCCCCACCCATGGGCTAACTCATCCACCAACTCGGTGAAAGATACTCTTGGGTCTGCTGGAACCTTGTTGGTCTTCCAGAGAAAGGAGGTGACCCTGATTGTGTGTTGCAGACTGGCACATTACAAGGTCTGGCAGTACATGCTGAGGGACACGCTACAGCTTGGGACAGCTGCTGCCAAGGTTCAGTGAGGAGAAACTACTGCCTGAGGTCTTCCTTCCCAAAGGGAAACGGGGGGGCCCCTTCAGTCTGTGCTAGTGGCTCAATGCGTGTAAATATTGTCCTGGATGTCGAAGGAAGGTCTTTGGTCTGTTTGAGTAAAATCAAACTCTAATGTTTGTTTATTTCATTGATATGCTACTGTACAGAACGAAACTGCATCAATAACGATGAATACGTACAAAGATTTTTTTTTATGAATAATGTAAGTTTCTGAAATTAAAAAATCCCTTAGCAAGATGTGGAAACACTGCTGCTCTCAGGGCAGGAGTACAGCACCCACTGAGCGTGTTTTGTGCAGAGACTGGATTCAGTTCTGCTTCAGCCCACAGAGGCTGAAAGATAAAATAACAGCCACAACACATGACAATCCACATATCCATTAGGAAAACCTGTCAAACCTGTCAAACCCACGCTCTACTTTTGAAAGGCAGCAAAGATCCAAAGCAAATAAAATGTGAGGCAACAGAATCGGCCAGTTTGTTAGTTGCACGTCCAGAGGTAAAAGAATATAAAAATCTGACCTTTTGAAACAACGAAGCTCCACTATGCAGAGCACAAGATGAGTTGGAGCCACATCTCATTGCTACACTTTGCTAGTTTGTCCATGTGGGTTTTGGGGAAAATTACATTGACTCTGTCAATACAAAGATGCTCTGTTCCACTTCCACGATAGGCCTGGCCAGCCAGCTTGGACCGTGAAGTACAGTCCTTATCCTGCTCCCTGCTCACACAATCCAAACTCCCATCCAGCATCACACTACATTCCCTGACCATGCCGAGACATCATAGTGGTTCTGGTGTTTTTACCCTGCAGTGTCCTTGACCTGATCAGTCCCATTAACCAATATCTCTTCCTTTTTCCCCACTTCAGGCTGAACAGAAATTGTCAACGCAACAGGCCATCTTTCAATCTATTGTGTCCCAAACAGTCATCAAGTTATACAGCATGGAACCCTACCCTCCAGCCCAATTGGTCCATGCCAACCAGATATCCTAAATTAACCTAGTCCCATTTGCCATCACTGGGCCCATATCCCTCGAGACCCTTCCTGTTCATGTCCCCATCCAGATGCCTTTTAAATGTTGTAATTGTACCAGCCTCCACCACTTCCTCTGGCAGCTCATTCCCTACACGCACCACCCTCTGTGAAAGTGTTGCCCCTCAGGTCCCTTTTAAATCTTTCCCCTCTCACCTTCAACCTATGCCCCTCTAGTTTTGGACTGTCCCACCCCAGGGAAAAGACATTGGCTATTCACCATATCCATGCCCCAAGGCACTTTTACCAGGACACGGGAGTCCATAGGTTTAAGGTGAGAGGGGGAAGATTTTAAAGGGACAATTTTCTCACGCAGAGGGTGGTGCATGTATAGAACAAGCTGCCAGATGAATTGGAGGCTGGTACAATTACAACATTTAAAAGGCATTTGGAAGGGTATCGGAATAGGACGGGTTTAGAGAGATATGGATCATATGCTGGTAAATGGAACTAGATTAATTTAAGATATATGGTTGTGATAGATGAGTTGGACTGAAGGTTCTGTTTCCGTGCTGTATAAAGTGATGACTGCTTGGTACGTTAGGTTGGAGGATGGCCTGTTGCGGTGAGAATTTCTGTTCAGCCTAAAGTGGGGAAATGGAAGAGATATTGGTTAATGGGGCTGATCAGGTCAATAACACTGCAGGGTTAAAACACCAGAACCATCATATTGTCTCAGCATGGCCATGGAACGTAGCGTGATGCTGGATGGGAGTTTCAATCGAGAGAGAGCAGCATACTGCCTCTAAGATTGCAGGCTTACTTTGAGATTTCTTATAGTTATTATATTGCAGTACTAAGATATTTATTTTGAATCATTTTTGTTGTTTTTGCATTTTGACAGAGAGATTTTAAAAACGCAGTTTGAATGGAGATTTTGGAAAGGCAGATACATGGATGGCTCAGGCATTCTAGTCGAAAACCATACACAAGAAGTTATACAGTTTTTTTTTTAAAAAAGCATCACTGCTTTAAAAGCAGAGTTGTGTTAATGGAGCCTGTGGAGAGGCCTACAGATCTACAACAGATCTGGAGTGAGATTGCTTTTTCATCATAACAGTGAAAGCTCTCTGCTAGAGGAGCAGTTTTTAAATTAAATAAAACAGCCACTTAGCTGAACAATTTAGGATTTAAACATTTGGTTTTTTTGGTAGGTTTAACATTAATTCTTTGGCTGAGGAAAGGTAGTTTATTTTAGATACAAGGTGCTCTTGAAAGCTGCTTCTTTTTCGGCTTAATGACATTAAGAGTATACAAGAGACAGTGCTGACTAGTAGATTTAGAGAAGCGATGACACAGCATATGCACTCGGAATGCATCTTAGGTAAAACAGGATTTGACGACATCTAAAAGAATAGTTGTTACAGGGGTCTCTCCTGTCAAGGGCAGACAGGGGATCCAGTGGCAGTGAGCGTGAATCCAGAAGAGTATGTTGCTTCCCTGGTGTCGGGGTTAGGCCATCTCAAAATGTTTGAAGCATATTGTTAAAGGGGAGAGCAAGAGACCAGAAGTTATTGTACACATTTCATGGCAATGACAGGGAGGGAAAAGGTGAAGGCTTTGCAGAGTGGATGAAAGATTAGGTAGATTAAAAAAACAGAACCTCAAAAACAGTAATGTCAGGTTTACTCCCAGTGCCAAACTCAAATGAGGAAAAGAATAAATCAATAAAGGAGATAAATCAATGGATTGAAGAGGTGGTGTAATGTTCAGGGATTCAGGGTCTTGGATCACTGGGGTCTCTTGCAAGGCAAAGACCTGTTCAAAAAGGATGGGGAGACAATGGCCTAGTGGTATTATTGCTGGACTGTTAATCCAGAGACCCAACAAATGTTCTGGAGATCTTAATTCTCCAAACATTGACTGGGGACTGCCATAGTGTTAAAGGCTTGGATGAAGAATGTTAAACCTGTTCAAGAAAATTTTCTTCAATATGTTAATGTTCCTACCAGAGAAATAGCAAAACTTGACCTTCCCTTGGGTAATAAGACAGGGCAAGCAACTGAAGCGATAGGAGGGGAACATTTTGGGTCTGGTGATGGTAATTCTATTAGTTTTTAAATCATAATGGAAAAGAATAAGCCTTCCATGAAAGAAACAGTTCTTAATTAGAATAAGGCACATTTTAATGCTATGAGACAACTTTCAGAGGAGGATAGGAGTAGACTGTTTGCAAGTATACAGACAACTGACAAGTGGGGGGCTTTCCAATGAGAGTTCAGAGTCATCATGTTCCTGTTAGAGTAACAGGTAAAGCTGGTAGAGTTAGAGAACAATGGATGAATAAAGATATTAAAGGCTCTAGTCAAGAATTGAAAGATCACCATTTAGATTTAGACAACAAGGTGTAGAGCTGGATGAACACAGCAGGCCAAGCAGCATCAGAGCAGCAGGAAGGCTGACATTTCGGGCCTAGACCCTTCTTCAGAAATAGGGTCTGAAGGAGGGTCTAGGCCTCAGACTTCTAGAGGCCTATGTGCAGTTCTGGTCACCCCATTATAGGAAGGATATTATTGAGCTGGAGGGGATTCAGTAGTGATTTACCATGAAGTTGCTGGGAATAGAAGGTGCTGTAGGGAGAGGCTGTAATGAACTTCCTGAGGAAGTGGTGGATGTAGGTACAATTACATGTTTAAGAACATGAATAGCAAAGGTTTGGAGGGATAGGGGCCAGGAACAGGCAGGTGGAACTAATTTAGTTTGGGATTATGGTCAGAATGGACTGGTTGGACCAAAGGGTCTGTTTCTGTGCTGAGAGAGTCTATGACTATGATTTTATCAACCTCTATAAAGGTCACCCTCAGCCTCCAGTGCTCTGGTGAAACTAGTGCCAGCCTATCCAGCTTCTCCATATAGTTTATACCTTCCAACCCTGGCAAATCTTGTCATTTGCCTTACCCAAAATGCAACTCCTCACATTTAAATAAACTCCATCTGCCACTCCCCAGTCCATTGGCCATCTGACCATGGTAGCATAGTACTGAAATAAGTCACTGTCCGCTACACCATCTAATTTGGTGTCACCTGTAACTTTAACCATACCTCCGAAATTCACATCTGTGATGATACTATGGTTTTAAGAGTTTTACTTTATTTTTCTTTTTAAAAAGAGGCTTTGAGCTATAGGCACTGAGCTGGCTCTTCCAAACTGAAGTAAACCACATGTCAGGCCTTGGGTTTTTTTTTTTTGAATGAAAAGTTGGAACAATAGAAGCAGCCTGAAGGGGTGGAGACAGGCTCCCACAGAAACACGGTTTTTGTGCAGCTTTCAGTAGTTGTTGGGGTTTTGAAGCTGGCTATGTAAACTGTTAAACCTAAAAGCTTGGGTTCTCTCTGCTGCCTGCCTCACCGGAGAATCTGTTTTACTGACTTGGCCAAGGTTGTTCTGTTTGAATGTTACTTTGTTGGAACAGCTGTTTAGCAAACAGTTAGATAATTTATGATTCTGTTAAGTTTCTCAATTGAGTTCAAGTTAAGCCATTTCTTCTTCCATTTGTACTTGAAGTGTAGGACAAGAATAAAGTGTGATTTGCTTAAAGCTGAGTCATTGAACCAATTAAATTACATGTGGAACACAACACCTCACACTTACCTGAACTAAAATAATCAGTTAGGGTCCAGGCTATCTCCTCAATCCATTTGAAGGGGGTTTGGTCTGGTTCTGACACATCCAACATGATAATTGAATCTGAATCCACTTGTCTCCTCCATCTGAAGCCTTGCAGGTTATTTTACTTCAAATGAAAACTTATTTCAAAAAAAAAAGCAAAGAAAGTTTCAGGCTCCATCAACTGCAATAAAAAGGTCCTGAAACCCAATATGGAAAATCAAAGAATTCTCAATTCCACCTCAATTGCTTCAAATCTCCAGGCCTGAAGGTCTAACTCTCTGCAGAAGAAACTAATTATTTCCTCCCCACAGCTTTGGCATTTCTATTTCACAGGTGATCTATCCCTTGTGTCCATCAATAGTAATACATTAAGCTTCGCCTTCAGTTCTTGTGTTTACCCACATACCAGAGAGAGAGAGGCAGCACACTGATGTATTAAAGGGTGAACTTTATTCCAATTAATTGTATCGCAACATTCTACAAAAATAAGTTAAGTCCTTCTTCTGGGTTTTGCGGACTACCTGAAGGGAGAATGAAAATAAAAGTGAAACAATTGGAGGCAAGCAGCAACAGGAGGATGAAACTTGGTCAAAGGCATTCCATTGATCCAAGGACAAGGATCCCGTTTCACATCAGCAAAGCAAGAACCATGCAGATTTCCAAAAAGAACGCTTGATTGCTAACAGCTCCTCCAAGCTCAGCCTTCAGCTATCTGCATTTCTTCAACTCTGGCCTCAACCATAATCACTCCACAGCCTGTAACCATGGAGATTCTCTATCATGGAGAATCTCCATGTCCCCCGACACTTCTCCCGGTTTCTTCCCTCCAGTAAGATCCTCAAAGCCTACTCTTGCACTTGGGTTTGGTCATTGAACAAATAGCCCCTGACATGGTGCAGTGTCAGTTCGTTCGATGGTCCTCCTTTGAAGAGCCAGATTTGAAAAGCACTAAGATCATCTTACTTTGTTGCGCCTTTCAAGCATCCCATTCAGTTTGGAGACCAACAGTCCCATGTTGGCACGCTGAGAGACACAGACTAGGATAGAGAACTTTCTGCAAGTCAAGATATGCAGTTTATTCTTACACCCAATCATGTACTGCTGGATGCAGAATCAATGTTGTTGACCACCCATCACACCGTTCAGGTGAATAATTCACAGGAACATGTAAAATCTGACCAGTCAGTCCAACCCCCATTGATCTAGGGACACTGAGCACAGCCAAAGCAGTGGGTCCAATGCAGCAGAAAGCTGCCAAGGACATGCAACAAGCTAAAGCAAAGATGATTCTGGATAGGAGGGAAAGTAACAGGGTAGTTGTTATGGGGACTTTAACTTTCCAAATATTGACTGGAAACGCTATAGTTCAAGTGCTTTAGATGGGTCAGTTTTTGTCCAATGTGTGCAGGAGGGTTTCCTGACACAGTATGTAGATAGGCCAACAAGAGGCGAGGCCACATTGGATTTGGTACTGGGTAATGAACCAGGCCAGGTGTTAGATTTGGAGGTAGGTGAGCACTTTGGTGATAGTGACCACAATTCGGTTACATTTACTTTAGCGATGGAAAGGGATAGGTATATACCGCAGGGCAAGAGTTATAGCTGGGGGAAAGGCAATTATGAGGCGATGAGGCAAGATTTAGGATGCATAGGATGGAGAAGGAAACTGCAGGGGCTGGGCACAATTGAAATGTGGAGCTTGTTCAAGGAACAGCTACTGCGTGTCCTTGAGAAGTATGTACCTGTCAGACAGGGAGGAAGTGGTCGAGCGAGGGAACTGTGGTTTATTAAAGAAGTTGAATCTCTTGTCAAGAGGAAGAAGGAGGCTTATGTAGAGATGAGGCGTGAAGGCTCAGTTAGGGTGCTCGAGTGTTACAAGTTAGCCAGGAAGGACCTAAAGAGAGCTAAGAAGAGCCAGGAGGGGACATGAGAAGTCTTTATCAGGTAGGATCAAGGAAAACCCTAAAGCTTTCTATAGGTATGTCAGGAATAAAAGAATGACTAGAGTCAGATTAGGGCCAGTCAAGGACTGTCGTGGGAAGTTGTGCGTGGAGTCCGAAGAGATAGGAGGTGCTAAATGAATATTTTTCGTCAGTATTCACACAGGAAAAAGACAATGTAGTTGAGGAGAATACTGAGATACAGTCTATTAGACTAGACGGGATTGAGGTTCATAAGGAGGAGGTGTTAGCAATTCTGGAAGGTGTGAAAATAGATAAGTCCCCTGGGCCGGATGGGATTTATCCTAGGATTCTCTGGGAAGCTACAGAGGAGATTGCAGAGCCTTTGGCTTTGATCTTTATGTCGTCATTGTCTACAGGAATAGTGCCAGAAGACTGGAGACTAGCAAATGTTGTCCCCTTGTTCAAGAAGGGGAGTAGAGACAACCCTGGTAATTATAGACCAGTGAGCCTTACTTCGGTTGTGGGTAAAGTGTTGGAAAGGATTATAAGAGATAGGATTTATAATCATCTAGAAAGGAATAATTTGATTAGGGATAGTCAACACGGTTTTGTGAAGGGTAGGTCGTGCCTCACAAATCTTATTGAGTTCTTCGAGAATGTGACCAAACAGGTGGATGAGGGTAAAGCGGTTGATGTGGTGTATTTGGATTTCTGTAAAGCGTTTGATAAGGTTCCCCATGGTAGGCTATTGCAGAAAATACGGAAGCATGGGATTGAGGGTGATTTAGCGGTTTGGATCAGAAATTGGCTAGCTGTAAGAAGACAGAGGGTGGTGGTTGATGGGAAATGTTCATCCTGGAGTTCAGTTACTAGTGGTGTACCTCAAGGATCTGTTTTGAGGCCACTGCTGTTTGTCATTTTTATAAATGACCTGGATGAGGGCGTAGAAGGATGGGTTAGTAAATTTGCAGATGACACCAAAGTCGGTGGAGTTGTGGATAGTGCAGAAGGATGTTGCAGGTTAGAGGGACATAGATAAGCTGCAGAGCTGGGCTGAGAGGTGGCAAATGGAGTTTAATGCGGAAAAGTGTGAGGTGATTCACTTTGGAAGGAGTAACAGGAATACAGAGTACTGGGCTAATGGTAAGATTCTTGGTAGTGTGGATGAGCAGAAAGATCTCGGTGTCCATGTGCATAGATCACTGAAAGTTGCCACCCAGGTTGATAGCGTTGTTAAGAAGGCGTACAGTATGTTAGGTTTTATTGGTAGAGGGATTGAGTTTTGGAGCCATGAGGTCATGTTGCAGCTGTACAAAACTCTGGTGCGGCCACACTTGGAGTATTGCGTACAGTTCTGGTCACCACATTATAGGAAGGATGTGGAAGCATTGGAAAGGGTGCAGAGGAGATTTACCAGGATGTTGCCTGGTATGGAGGGAAGGTCTTATGAGGAAAGGCTGAGGGTCTTGAGGCTGTTTTTGTTAGAGAGAAGAAGGTTAAGAGGTGACTTGATAGAGACATACAAGATGATCAGAGGATTAGATAGGGTGGACAGTGGGAGCCTTTTTATTCGGATGGTGATGGCTAGCACGAGGGGACATAGCTTTAAATTGAGGGATGATAGATATAGGACAGATGTCAGAGGTAGGTTCTTTACTCAGAGTAGTAAGGGCATGGAATGCCCTGCCTGCAAAAATAGTAGACTCGCCCACTTTAAGGGCATTTAAATGGTCATTGGATAAACATATGGATGATAATGGAATAGTTTAGGTTAGATGGGCTTCAGATTGGTTTCACAGGTTGGTGCAACATCGAGGGCCGAAGGGCCTGTACTGCGCTGTAATGTTCTATGTTCTAACACAACGCATCATTTTTGAGCGCACACCCTCAGTCACAGTGAGTGGTTTGACAACTTGCTGCAGAGTTGGATTCCCAGAGCCAGCTTCACATTTGACTCTAGCACACAGTACTCAAGAGCAAAGAGGGCTGGGAGGTATTTTCCACCCCATCAGTTCTAACAGGGCTGGCTTGACACTACCCTGCCCCAACTGAAATATTACAGCCAAAGCCATTTCCCTGCTCAGCCTTACACATGACATCTCACCCAACTTAGTTTCCACAAGGCAATTAAATCCTTGGGCTCTTACCTTGCAAATCAATTCCTCGCTCTGTACAAAAAGCATTTATTTCTTCACAGCTACCTTCTTCGCCTTGCTCGACTCCTTCCCCTAGGGTATGCAAAGATGTTTTCAGTTCACAGTTCACCCACTCACTCACCAACAGTTAAGCTCATTTCAAAGCAGACATCAAAGCTGTTCTCATCTGCACAACAGAAAGTCTTCCTTTCCTGTAATTGACACTGTGGACTGCAATACAAGGACTATTTTATTGCCAAGCAATGAGGAAGAAATGGGCGCACCTTTCAAAGACACATGACTACAGCTGTCAGTGGGGTTGCCTCAGATCTTTTGTTCCAACAATAGGAGAGGCTGTTCACAGGGCTGGCAACAGGGGGCAGTGTATAGATGGAGACCTGGCCAGCAACAGATTGCTGATTGGTTTGAGGAATAGTGATGTTCTGGATGACAAGCTCTGAACTTCCTGCAAAGTGGGCAAAGAGCCTGGAGGAGAACTGAAAATCCTGACAGGAACCACAGGCAGGAAGCCTGCCATTCAGCCCCTCGAGCACACACTGCTGTTCAATGCAATCATGGCTGATCTCATCTCTGCCTCAATTCCATAACTCTTCAACCGAGTGTCTCTCCCCTTAAATGTACTCCATGTAGCAGCATCTAGTGTGCACTGGGGACAAGAGCAGACTCATGACAAGAGGAAAGTTTAACACTTGTTTTAAATCTGCTATCCCTCATTCTAGAAAAATCCACCTCTTGCATCAGATTGCCCCATCCACAGGGCAATATACTCAACATTTACATCATCAAACCCCTTCAGCATCTCTGATCTAATGCTTCTAAACTTGCATTTAGGCTGTAGCTCAAACTTTTTTGCCCAATCTCTCCATTAAATAAAGCCCACATTGCTAGAATCCATCTGGGGTCACACCCTCAACTGCCTCCAAATGCAACTACATCCCTCAAGGAAGGGGACCAAAACTGTACACAATACTCAAGACTATTCCTTAAGCAAGGCCAGAATTCTATTGGTTTTGTTCATGTACCAGGACACCCAGGTCCCTCTGCCTGAAAACACTCAAGTTCCACTCCATTTAGATAATGAATTAGCTTTCTATTCCCCTGACCAAAATGGATAACCCCACTGAGTAAGTTACCCCAACCCCATATGATCTTAGCTTGTCTGGCACCTCAAATGCCGTCTGAAAATCCAGATGCACAACATATACAGAATTCCCATTAACCACTTGGCTGGTTACACCTTCAAAGAACTCTACACAAATTAAATCAAACTGATTTACCCTTCCTGAAACCAAGCTGAGTAATAGATTGTGCTTTGACTTGACAAACATCCAGTTATTACTTCCTTAATAATGGATGATAACAATTTCCAGACATTAAACTGGTTAAAAGCTTCCTATCTGCCTCCCTCCCTTTTCAAGCATAGCTACATCCAGATAGTTATTAAACTATTATCACCATGGATCCACCAACACTTCCTTGATGAGCCTGGGGACTTGGTTGCTCTGAGTCCTGATCATTTGCTTAGTATTCTGCCCCCAAAAAATAGTGATTCATATAATCATAAATCCCTACAGTGCAGAAAGATGCCAATCGATCAGCTCCTTCAGCCCACACTGACCCTCTGAAGGGCATCCCACCCAGACCCACCCCTCAACCCAAACCCTCTAACCTCTAATCCACCTAACCTGCAATTCTTTGGACAGCGTGAATGACAGCACCTGGATCAAACTTCACACAGTCACTTGATACTTGGATCAAACCTGGGTCCCTGATGCTGTAAGGCAGCGATGCAAACCACTGAGCCACACTTACCACATGTTACCCCCTGTAACCTCTGCATTACCTGTTACTATTGGGATAGAGTCAGACAGCCTGGAAACAGACTGCATCTCCCACTCCCTCCATCTGCTCATTCTACACATGAACCACCCTCTGCATGAAAACGTTGTCCCTTTTAAATCTTTCCCCTCTCAGCTTAAACATTCACCCTCTGGTTTTGAGCTCCCTATGCTGAGACCGTCGTGGTGTCATCCACCAGAAACTGAAGCAAAATATTTAACATCTCAACCATTTCTGTTCCCCACTATTAACTCACTTAACATTTGAGAAAAAAATTCACTTCAGCTGTTGCCATCCCTTTTACGTAGTTACTCAAGCTTTCACTGTAATTTTAATATTTTGCACAAGTTCTCTCCATTTACCTTGGTTTGAGGTTTTCCGTAACCCTTTCCAAGTTTGTCCATCTGCCAGCTTACCACTCCCTTTTGCAATGACATAAGCTTTAGTTTTATTCTCTAGTATTGTGAACTTCTTCACTTAGTGCCCTCCTTGTGACCAGTTACTCACAGGCAATCAGCTAGACATTGTCAGCCACGAGAGTCTACTGCACAGCAGTTCAGCAAGTGGTTTTCCTGAACCAGCCTACAACCATGCCCTAGCGTTCCTTACACAAGAGAACAGTGGCAGTAATCTCCAGGAGGAGCAGTTCACACAGCGAATGACCCAACAGTCAGAACAGCAATACCAAACAGGGGTGTAGCTCTGGAGCTAAGGAACAGCTTTCCAACAGAGTCAGAACATCTGAATGCTGTAGCCAAGGATTTATAGAACCTAAAGCAAGGTGCACTGCATTCACTTAATGCACTGCATCTCACCAAAACAGCACTATTCTGAGAAAATCATTTCTGTTCACAGTGACGGCATGGTGGCTCAGTGGTTAGCATTGCTGCCTCTCAGCGCCAGGGACCTGGGTTCAATTCTACCCTCAGGCGACTGTGTGGAGTTTGCACATTCTCCCCTGTGTCAGTGTGGGTTTCCTCCAGGTGCTCTGGTTTCCTCCCACAGTCCAAAGATATGCAGTCTAGGTGGATTGGTCACGCCAAATAGCATCCAGGGATGTACAGCTCATTTGGATTAGCCATGGGAAATAGAGGGTTAAGGGATAGGACTGGGGAGTGGTGGGAATCTCGTTGGAGGGTCAGTGTGATGGACCAAATGGCCTGCTTCCACACCGCAGAGATTTTACCAACGTTGCAGCCTTGTGTATCAAGGCCTCAAAAACTCAACCACAAGGACTCCTTGTCTAGTCCCAGCTTGTATGCTGTGTACAAGATTCACCTGCTCAAATAAGCTGTTATAAAAAAGCAAGACAATTACTTGACAATTATCCATCTCCCTAGTTCCTTTGGTGTACACAGAAATCCAACTTGGAGCTGCTTTGAACAAAGCATGATTGATTACTGTTTGGACAATAACAGTGAGACAACCTGGTGTAACATGTTATAGATCAACCACTGTCTGAAAAACAGCCATATCCAATAAAACTGACTCAATCAAACAGGAAGCAAACACTGAGGTCAAAGCTTGTTCTTTCAGCTATTACCACAGCTAATGCAGACACTACTTTAAACACTCCTGCCGGGAATAAACCAAACTTCTGGAATCCTACTGCTTCTTTCCAGACACTTGCACACCCAGCTCCTACAATCCTTACAACCTGCTTTCACTCCTGCCACTAAAACACTGTCAGCTTTTCTACCTGAGATAACAAGGTGTAGAGCTGGATGAACACAGCAGGCCAAGCAGCAGAGGAACAGGAAAGCTGACGTTTCAGGTCTAGACCCTTCTTCAGAAATGCTCCTGCTCGACGTGCTGTGTTCATCCAGCTCTACACCTTGTTATCTCAGATTCTCCAGCATTGGCAGCTCCTACTCTAACAGCTTTCCTACCTGTTTGATTTGGAATTCTAAAGGACAGTGGAAAATTGTGGTAAATTAGATTGTTGTCATCCAAGGAAACAGACTTCCTCCTCACTGTCACTTCCATAATTATTAACAATCTTCTGAAAATTCATGATTCATTTATTCAGTCTGCGTTTTACATTCGACTCAAAACAAGCTTCAAGTCAGGCTGGACGGCCCCTGATAGAACAAAGGCAGCAAACAAACTTTGTAAGTCAATTATTGGGGGTAGGGGGGGATGTTAGTGGTCATGGAGTTTGGTCTTGAAAGGCTTAGATCATGCCAGCCAACACTGCAACAGGCACCCAAGTCCAGATCTAACTGTGAAAGAGGGGCATACAGGCAGGAACAACGACCCCCCTCCACGGGCTGGCCAGACGTCAGGAGCAAGGGGCTGTATTACAACCAAGAGTTGAGGAGCAGCCCCTTCATGCTTGGTGAACCCACTGCTAAAGATGTTCCAGGAGATAATGTGAAGAGAAGCACTGGATCAACGTTGCAAACTGTATGCCGCCCAATCGAAGAATTCACTTGGTTTTCATGGGTTACCTACACAAAGGTAGGCAGCTTCCTGAAGCTAACAACAGAGAGAGGTTACAGAGAAGATCGGAGATTACAAGGCTGGGGGTTTTTTAAAAACCATGACCAGGCACATGCTGACTAACAGCCAAGAGGCCTCAGAGGAAAGGTTCACCTTTCTGCAGGCAGAGCAAACAGAGGTAACATGTCACCATCAGAGTCACATTCCCACAAAGACCGCAGTCACAACGTGAGAAACAACCACTTGGGATAACAAGCAGCACGTTCACAAAGCTTGGATGAGCAAACGGATTTAAATTTTGGACAAAGTCAAACAGAAACCTTACCTTTTTAGAAAGCAGCTCCTCACCAGATTCCTCTCTGCAAACAAAAGCACTGATGAACATGGACTGACCCCTTGAAATCCTAAAGTGTTTGAGGATGATAAGTAAAACAGGTACTTACTCTGACTTCTCAGCTTCTAACTTTTTCTTCTGAAAGAGAAAAAGATGCAGGAACTAGGTCAGCTTTTGGAAAAAATTCTTGAAGACCCATGAAAGGGGACTGGGGAGGGGGTGGGGGGTGGAGAAAGGCAGCTACCTTTGAGAGGCCAGCTTTTTTGGTGGATGCAGGTCTTTTTGCTGGTTTTGGGGGTGTTTCCACCACTTCCTCTTCCTCCTCCTCCTCCTCCTCCTCCTCTTCACCCTCTTCTTCCTCACCCCATGGATAATCTTCTACTGGAGAGTCAACAGAACAAACTGTTCAATTAGGATTGACCTGTTTGAGACTGGTTTATGATCATTGGAACATGCATGAGGGCTAACGTGTTTCTACACAGCTCAATGTCACCTCTTACTGCTACATTTGGAATTCACCAGCAAACAAATTTACTGACTCAAAATGAAAAAGAATTATGAGCTGGCACATTTCCTGTCAGTTGACAGAATTTCTATGGTCCATTATCTAAAGCTCCCAGGGTCAGGCAGTTGACTAAAACTTGCCAGGGCTGGTGACGCTCTTAGACTCCCACACACCCCCTTGCCATCTCTTGAACCACTGCTATCCACAATGCCCCTTAGGAGAGAATTCCAGGATTTTGAGCCAGCAACAGTGAAGGAACAGTGATATATTTCCAAGTCAAGATGGTGAGTGACCTGGAGGGGGGCTTGGAGGTGGTGGTGTTCCCATATATCTGCTGCGCTTGTCCTTCTAGATAGAGGTGGTCATGGGTTTGGAAGGTGCTGTCAGAGGATCTTCGGTGAATTTCTGCAGTGCATCTTGTAGATAGTACACACTGCTGCTCAGTCTGGGTGGTGGAGGGAGGGGATGCTTGTGGATGTAGTGCCAATCAAGTGGGCAGCTTTGTCCTGGATTGTGTCAAGCTTCTTGGGTGTTGTTGGAGCTGCCCCCATCCAGGGCAAGTGGGGAGCATTCCATCACACTCCTGACTTGTTAACCCTTTCACAAAACACTGCTGGATATCTGAAACAAAAACCAAGAACACTGGAAATAATCAGATCAAACAGCATTTGCCAAGTGAGAAACGTAAGTAACAGAGCCCAAGTTACTCCCATGATTTCAGTTTGTTTCCCACCTTTGGCCTTGCTCCTTCTTTAATCCAAAGTGAACCCTTGCTCATCTGTAAGTTACTGCCCAACTTCAGTATAACTTGTTTAATACAGCAAACCTCTTCACATCTCCTGCTCAGTCAGGGAATGGGCTTTCTACTCTTGTGTGCCATGTGGGCATTGCCCATCCTTTATCACATTTGACTGGCATGTCCTGCTGAGCCATTGTGAGGTCAAGGGAAAGTCACCCATGCCACTGTGGGGTTAGGCAAGCAAAACAGATTTTCCTGCCCCAAAGAGCATTTGTGAAGTAAATGGCTTTTTAGTGACGATTGTCAATAGTTCCACAGTCATAATTAGTTTAGCTTTCCATTCCAAGCTCCTCCAAAACAGATCACCTTGGCTGGATACACACTGTTTATTAAGCTAATGTTCCACCACCTCATGGAGGTTGGGCAATGAAAGATCAGAAAAAAACTCAAGAAGCCAGCACAGACCGAATGAGAGCGCAACAGAGAGTGACAGCAAGTTGCTTTGTGTACTTACAAACCATGTTCTGTCCAGTGATGTAAACAGGCCCAGACCCACTCTTCAGTCTGAAAGTAACAGGGGGGATCAGCTCAATACCACAGACGATGGTCTGGAACCAAAAACCAATGAGCCAAGTAGTTACTCGGTATAAAAACAACTTGGGGGGGAAACAGGACAAACTCAACACAAACAGGAGCAACAGAGAACATGACAAGGCCATGCTGCAGGATAGTTAGAGGTCACTATCACAAAATGGCCACAAACATCATTCAAAATGGGCAACCGTAGGCAGATAGGAAACTCCTGAAACAGCCACATTGAGGAGCTCAAAGACTAACCATTGGTAAGATGGATAGCTGCAGTGTTGCTATCGGAATGGGAGCACTCTCATCCTCTGGTACAATCTCCACAATGTTCATTTCATCCTTTGCACCAGCACCCAAACAGATCTACAAGTTAAACAGACACACTGAGCCTTAGATAGGAGTACAGAACAAAAAAACAGCAAGTTCACCTGAGAGCGCAAACTTGGTTTCCATCAAGTAGGTAGAACTGAAAAGACACAAGTGACACGCCTGGATTCAATCACTTTTTCACTGTGCTTATTTCTCAACTTTCAGCAGCCTGTAACTCTTCTGCACAAGTTTAATGCTCAACCCACAAACTAGGACACAGCTACTTCTCCTTCAAACCAACCTTACTCATGGAGTTCAACCTGCCAAGTTAGCATTGTGCAAAAACCTGGAAGCTTCATGTCAGACCAGCTCAGGCTTCAGTAACACTGGGCCGTGACCTCCATCATCCCAACATTCCTTCCAGAATGAAGTTGATCAAGAATTAGCTTTTTTTTTTTTTAAAAATTCACTTGTGGCACATGGAAGTTGCTGGCTGGGCCCCTCCTTAGCTGCCCCCTGACATAGCAGTGCAGGTGAGGAGCTACTTTCAACCCTGTCCTCCTGCACATCATCCAAATCCACAGGCAAGGCTCCTCTTGCACACATCTATATCATCCAGTAAACCATCAGGATCATGGCAGAATTTCCTTCCACCTCCAAAAATAGCATACCCTGACAATCAATGGGCTCTGCCCGGTTTATACGGAATCATCTCACCTCACGCCCAGACACAAGGACTCTGGACACAAGGACTCTGAACACAAGAGTTAGAGTCATACAGCACAGAAACAGACCCTTCAGTTCAAACAGTCCATGCCATCCATATCCCCAAACTGAACCAGTCCCACCCAGCACACGCACACACACCACTGTTTACAAAATATTGATCTTGTCTTCAAAATCTTGCCTCTCAACCTTAAAAATATGAGCCTTAGACTTGAAATCCCTATCCCAAGGGAAAGGACGCCTGCCAATCACCTCATCTATACCCCTCATTATTCTATACAGCTCTACAGAGTCACCCCTCAACCTTCTACACTTCAGAAAAAAATCTGAAATTATCCAGCCTCTCCTTAGAATTCAAACCCTCTATTCCTGACAACATCCTGGTAAATCTCAGCCGATTCCTCTCCAGTTGAATAATATCCTTCTAATGATGTAGCTGAATGCCTAGGTCTCTGTTCTGGAACACTACCCAAGGCTGTACTTTTATCTGTAGAAGTCCCACCCTTGTTTCTTTTACAAAAATGCTACACTCAACAACTCCAGTCTTCAACTCTCCAGGAATTCACCAATTATCTTCACTCTACTCAAAACCAATCCGCCTGGGAGAAATGAGATGGTCCTGAGGTTCTCACTCACTTTGCATCAAACTTCTCAATGCCAAGTGCCCATGGGGAGGTAGCAAGCTGGGCAAGAACAGATACACACTGGATGGCATTATTGTACTGAAAGCCCCCGGGACATGGATGACCTGAGCTGACACCTCAGCAGCTGTATGGCGACTTTTGGTACCCCCTGGCAAATGGCACAGACCCCAACTCGCATTAAACAGCACGAGATCTGTGGGCAATTAGCAATCACATTACCGTCTTCAAAACCAATTGATGTTCACAGAGCTCATCATCTGTAACTTCAAACTTCTGCGTCAGCTGATTGGTGTTCAACTCACAACCTGCAATGAAACACAAGCAATAATGCGGGCTGTGCCCCTTTTCAGTTCCAGCATCTTTTCAATTCAGTCATGCAATAAGGACATGGCAGGTCAGGACAGCGCTGGGCTGAACACCGCTGACTGCCCAGAGACAACATTGCTGCGTACCTGAAGTTAAGTGACCGGCAAAACACAGCACATTGCCTTTGCTAAAAGGACGACGTGTGAACCAGAAGGTTTTAATTCAAACTGGAACCCATTGCTGTTCAGTAGCATTCTTGCCTGTGAGAATTCTCCACAGCACATCCCAAATAGCTAAATCCCAAAGAGTGTTTGGATTGTGGTGCATTTGGAGAGGGACCATACAGTGTGGGTGGACCTGTGTTTACATCAGTACTTAAATGTCACTGACACTTACACGTGGGAGAAAGCCCTACTGAAGCAGCCACATAGTATGGCCTGGGTGCAGGAACACACTCACTGCATGTCATTAACAGCAGTATCAATCCTACCCTGCTGCCCAATAAGTTTCGAGAGGGGCAGTATCAGATCCTTCAGCCATGTCAGAGAGACGAGCTGTCCCAAAAGCACAGTACATCCTCCTGTGAACTCAGGAGATTGAGATTTCACGATAAACACAAAGCACATTTGTTTTAACATATATTCACGCTGGGCCAGGATGTAGTGCCCGTCTCTAGTAGCCCTGGTGGTCATGGTCAAGCTGCTTTCTGCTGCAGTCAGAGAGAAGGGATCGACTACAGACAGGTGGCTAAGCAAGAAGCAACCACATTGAGAAAAAAAATAATTTAAATCGCTGCTGAAAAAACAGCCCACGATAATGCTCAAAGTACAGGGGCCGCTTGCTTTTGGGAGGAGATATTTCAGAACCAAGCGATGCAGTGTGAAAGAATAGAGGAGAGACTTCCCATGAGAGATGCTGGCAGTGCTCAGCAACACACTGAAGTAACAAAAATCAAAACGGCTGAACAAGCACACTGTTTCCCAATAACGCATGTGAAACAAGGAACCTCAGGACAATTAACAGCATGGACCTTCTGTCCTTCATTGGCTGAAAACGAAATCGTCCCAAAATAGAGAAAAAAAGAATCCCATTGGAAATCTTTCAGAGGAAGGGTTGTGTATAGTGACACTAATGAAATGGCTCAACATTACACCCAAAAACTTTTCACTTTGTACTCATCAGGATGAGAACATGTGAAACGGCAGAAAAGAAACACCAGTAAATACAGCAAGGTGGTAACCCTGCTGTTGGCACAGAGATACAGTATAACATCAGACTGCCTGCTGTCATTCTCACACTGGGGCAGGCTGATTGATCACAGACATTGGGATGTGGTCAGGGTTGGATTGACACACTGTTCTGGTCCCACAGAAACAAGCCTCAGACAAAGACAAGCAGTACAACACATCTGAGTCATTCACAGGGAACAGCTGTCAGTTAGTTGTGTAACCCTCAGGAACTATGTGTTTAACAGGAGCCGTGCCCCTGACATTGGACAACACTTGTTAAACAATCCAGGCCGTGCAAAAAGTGACAGTGCAAACTGATTCAAGATGACCAGATGAGTCAGCAGTGTGATGTATCAGCATGTGTGTTAGAAGCTTTTTAAACACAGGACTCGTGTGTGTAGACAAGCAAGAACTGGTATTTACATTGCACTCCACTGTTGGCAAAGTAGTCACAGACAGTTAATTTCTGTTGCATTGCCCAGGGGAACACAGTGACCAATTCATCCACCTGTCTGCTCTCTGAATTCAAATAGACACTTCCTGATCCATCTCTATGTCAACAAGGGCCCAACGAAGAAAGAAACAACCACGCCAAACCCCTCCCCCACCTCCTGGCCCTCAGACAGCTGTCCCTTTTCCAAGGCTAGCTTCTTGTAACTCCTCAGCTTTGGAGGCAATAAGGCAAAAAAAACTTACACTTGCTCTGTCACTACTAAAGCAGTGTTTGAATGGAGAAACAGGAATATCACATGACTGTGAAATTTAATATCAGGATGCTTCAACGTCAGCAATGAGCAAATCAGAAAAAAGGATAAACCATAAGGCTATGAAATTACAAAGAGAGTTTGATGGAAGGCTGATGCTTCTTACTCCATAAAACAGCAACAGGCCTGTCTGATTTGCTGGTGACACTTTTGTTTGAAGTCATTCTTGAGCGTTCTAAATATAAAACAGAAAAAATCTTTCAACATACTTAAACTTGACAGTGGTAAAAGCCAACTCCCAAATTACTAAGTTAAACAAACAGCAGAAAAAAAAACACATTTTGCCAGATCAGAAGAGGGGAGAAATTGTATAATCCTTTCCCAAGCCCAACTAGGGAGCCCTCGATCGACAGCGATCTTGTCCAACCGCCAACACCAGGGTTTTGTTTTTTTACAAAACTGACTTCAAACACTGAAAAGGATTTGAAAGGAGACTGTCTCAGGTGGGGAGGGGGGACCCTTTGATCAGAAACAAATAATTTTAGAAGAGAAAGTGAAAAGGGAGGGGACAAAGATAGCAGGAAGAGACGACTTGGGGACACAACATAAATAGGTTTGAACAGTAAAAAAGTGATATTGAGCGGAAAGCAACAATGGAAAACCCATATAGAACGAGGATTTGGGAAACTGACAATGTTTAACTCTCTACACCTCATAGCCACAGCTGCTGCCAATAGAGTAACAGAAAGCACTGTGTAAACCATTCAAAGCCATCTCTATCCACCAGGGCATAATTATAATAAAAACCTTTCAGCAGATAAAGGGAAACATCCTGGCAGAACTTGCAAATATACTTACCCTCCTTTAATCCAAAAATGGAACAAATAAAAAACAGGAACACTGTCACTCTCAGGTTTTTATAAAATGAAGTTGCTCTCATGGCAGCTGAACAGGATTGTGGATTAACATCAATTAAAGGGCAAAACAGGCTTCACCTATTAACCTTTTCAATGCCACACTGTCCACAGCATCAAGAAAGAGCTTGCATTTATATAGCACCTTCCACAATCGCAACACATCCTTAAGCAATTCGCAGCCACTGAAAGGTTCTTGAAATGCTGTCGTTGTTGTAATGTGGGAATATTTTGCACAAGTGACAATCGATCCTGTAAACAACATCAAGATCAGTGATTAGATCACTTTGTTTCGTGATGTTAGTTCAGAGTCAAATCTTGCACAAGAATACTGGGGAGAAATTCCTTCCTCTTCTTCAGAGATTGGAGATAGAATCTCTCCCATACACCTGAGTGTGTGACAGAGCCTTGCTTTCACTTCTGACACAACGCAGCCCAGAAAGGGTCAACCTAAGCAATGTGCTCAAGTCTTCAATTACGATCCAATTAAAATAAGCTCTCTCTCTCTCTGACAAATTAGCTCATGTCCTTCACCCATTAACCATTTAGCTTCATGACTTCTTATCCCCAAGTGTTGGTCCCAACTTTTTCTAAACTGTCCTGATTACTCATGAATCAAAATGGAGCTTTCTGACTACATTCCAGGTATCGTTTTGAATGTAGGTCATTGTTACCTGATGCTCTCCTTCATAACTGACCCCTGACTGGGACAGTCACAGAGGAATAACAGCCCTACCCAACACCACATGGTCACCAAACCCTATGTCCTATGTAACTATGAGATCATCTCCATCACAGCAACACAGTTTCATTCCAGCTGCCGCTAGAAGGCTTGAAAATATTTTAGTTTCCTCTCAGCTCACCCACTTCAGTGCCTCTTGGCCAGCTTCTCACTTCCCATTCTCCAGAAGCGACCTGTCGATTGATTCACACAAAGTTCGGGTCACCCATCACACTCCCTTCTTGAGGACTGACACTGGCCCCTGGTCCAACTCCATCATTTCTATCATTATTTTGAAATCCCTCCAGGGACAGCTACAGAAACCTCCTTCAGCCTGCATCCCTCTCAGAAGTCCTCATCTCTGGAATTCTGGCCTATCAGCATTCCCTTTTCCCTTCACTCCACCTCTAGAATCAGCTCAAGGGTTTGGAACTCTCTGACTAAGTCATAGAGTCGTGGAGATGTACAGCACGGAGACAGACCCTTCGGCCCAACTCGTCCGTGCTGACCAGATATTCTGAATTAATCTAGTCCCATTTGCCAGCATTTGGCCCATATCCCTCTAAACCCTTCCTATTCATATACCCATCAGATAATGTTATAATTGTACCAGCCTCCACCACTTCCTCTGGCAACTCATTCCATTCACACACCACCCTCTGCGTGAAAAAGTTGCCCCTCAGGTCCCTTTTAAATCTTTCCCCTCTCTAAGCTTATGCCTTCTAGTTTTGGACTCCCCCACCCTGGGGAAAAGACCCTACTCACCCTATCCGTGCTCCTCGTGATTTTATAAACTTCTATAAGGTCACCCCTCAGCCTCCAACTTCCAATTGAGTGACAACCCAAGAAGACCAAGAGACGATCCACACTGACCTCTGAGAGACCCACTTTCTTGAGAGAGAGAGAGCCAGCCCGACATCAGAGAGAAAGGAGATTCTAACAGCCCAGCTCAAACACATGGATCATTGCGGATAATATTCTTTCTCAGGTGGTTAGAGTATTCAAAGAGTAGAAATTTTTGGGATTTCATGAAATACTCACACAGTGTTGTTAAATCGGAATATTTTATTAAAAAAATCAAATTGAACCACTAAGCAAATTCAATGCCCCTTTGCTTACCTCAACCACAAGAGTGCATTGTTAAAGTGTTTTTCATACATAAGCTGCTTGAAGGCTCCAAATGAAAGCCGACACTATCTTCAGGTGTTCTGGGGTGCCAAGCCAAAATGTCATGCAACTCCTTGATTCAGCACCAGCAAACAGGGAGGTTCCAGCACACAGTTTCCTGCAACCTTATTCCCTGTTAAATTCAGGAGGTTTTATCAGATAGTCAATTTGTCAAATAGAGACTTTGGAGAGGCTAAAAATGCATTTGAAGTGATTGGCACGAATGTGAAGGGTGGAACAGTATTTGTTTTCGCTTTGCAGACATTTACTGTAACTGTCTCATCTCACGCCAATACGTTAAGTGACTGAAGACCTTCAGGTTGTTCGTAAGTACAATCATTGGCACTTCCTTTTGGATATGTTTCCAACATTGGGCCAAAGCAGCCTGGGAAGGCGCCACTATTCAATAATGATACACAATCTTAAATAAATCCTACTGTTGGTTCAACATCTCAGTGAGCAGGAACTTCACTTCTCAGCAATCATTTTAGTGCGCACATTGAAAAATTAACCTTACTGTCCCACCAATTACTCTGATGGTGCTAATACCAAGGTTAAAGTCTGAATTCCTGACCAGATATCGCAAAGCATTATGAGAATATAGAAGTCATGGTTAGTAAGTTTGCGGATGACACCAAAATTGGTGGCATAGTAGACAGTGAGGAAGGTTTTCTAAGATTAGAAAGGGATATTAATCAAATGGGTTTGAAAAGTGGCAGAAGGAGTCCAATCTGGATAATGCGAGGTACTGCAGTTTGGTCCAACAAAAAGGGTAGGGCTTATACAATTGACGTTAGGGCCTTGGGCAGTGCTGTAGAACACAGGGACCTAGGGGTGCAGGTACATAGTTCTTTGAAGTTTGCATCACATATCGGCAGGGTGGTTAAAAATGCATTTGGCACGCTTGCCTTCATTGCTCAGTCCTTTGAGTACAGGAGTTGGGAAATCATGTTGAGGATGTACAGGACATTGGTGAGACCTCTTCTGGAATACTGTGTCCAGTTCTGGTCTCCCAGTTATTAAGCTGATGAGGGTTCAGAAGAAATTTACCACGATGTTGCCGGGTATGGAAAGTGTGAGTGATAAAGAAAGGCTGGATAGGCTGGGACTTTTTTCTCTGGAGCATAGGAGGTTGACAGGCGACCTGATACAAGTTTATAAGATAACGAGGGGTATAGGTAGAGTTAATGGCATTTGTCATTTTCCTAGTGTGGGGGATTTCAAGGCTAGGGGGCACATTTTTAAGGTGAGAGGAGAGAGATTTAAAAAAGACATGAGGGACAATTTTTTTACACAGAGGGTGGTTCGTGTGTGGAATGAGCTCCCCAAGGAAGTGATAGATACGGGTACAATTACAACGTTTAAAAGGTATTTGGATGGATTTATGAAGAGGAAAGGTTTGGAGGGGGGTGGGCCAAGCGCAGGCAGGTGGGACTAGTTTAGTTTAGGATTATGTTCAACATGGACCGGTTGGACCAAGGGGTCTGTTTCCATGCTGTATGACTCTATGAATCTATGTGACTTTGTGAAAATAGTCCCAGACTATTCAGCCCCTCCCTACAGCTCAAACCCTCCAACCCTGGCAACATCCTTCCAAATCTTTTCTGAACTCTTTCAAGTTTTACAAGATCGTTTCTATAGCAGGGAGACCAGAATTGCACACAGTATTCCAAAAGTGGCCTAACCAAAGTCCGCTACAGCTGTGACATGGCCTTCTAACTCCTACACTCAATGCACTGACCAATAAAGGCAAGTATACCAAACGCCTTCTTCACTTCATTTACCTGTGACTCCACTTTCAAGGAATTATGAACCTGCACTCCAAGGTCTCCTTGTTCAGCAACACTCCCCAGGACCTTACCATTAAGTGTATAAGTCCTGCCCTGATTTGCCTTTCCAAAATGCAGCACCTCACATTTATCTAAATTAAACTCCATCTGCCACTCCTCGGCCCATTGGCCCATCTGATCAAGGTCCGATTGTACTCTGAGGTAACCTTCTCCACTCTACCACCAATGTTGGTGTAATTTGCAAACTTACTAACTATGTTCACATCCAAATCGTTTATAGAAAAGACAAAAAGTAGTGGAACCAGCACTTAAACAAGTTCTGTGGAAGGGTCGCTCAACCCGAAACATTAATTTCCCTTCACAGATGCTATGAGACCTGCGGAGCTTTTCCAGCAATTTCTAATTTTGTCTCAAATACTTCTGCTGTTTTGTTGACAACCTCTCTGACTCACCCTGTCTCCTCCTCTCAACCTCTCCACGACACCCACAGCTTTCACCTAACCTCTCATTGGGTATCCTGGTGTGTCCTTACACAGCTCAGTGCCAGATATGTTTCATACTGCCTCTGGGAAGAGTGTTGTGTTGGTTTCTCTGTGAAAGGAACTCCCTGATGGTAAAAGGATACTTAATATTAAGCTCAGTCTGAAGCTGTCCTGATGCAGTGTTGAAATGAGTCCAGAGTGATGGTTCCAGGACAGATAACTCCCATCTCCGAAACCAGCTCCCTTCCTCAAGTCCCATTCGATCTGAACAATGTCTCTCTGATCCACACACCAGAATCATGAGGAACACAAGACACCGTCACTAAAAGTTCAGCAGTATTATTGGGAGACTGTTAATCCAGAAACTAAGGAAATGTTTTGGGGACCCGGGTCTGAATCCCACCATGGCAGACAATAGGATTTGAATTCAATGAAAAATAAATCTGGAATTAAGAATCTAAAGATGGCCATGAATCCATTGTGAATTGTCAGAAAAATCCATCTGGTTCTCGAATGTCCTCCAGGGAAGGAAACTGCCATCCTCACCAGGTCTGGCCTACATGTGACTCCAGACCCACAGCAGCTCGTTTTACAACCTCCTGGGCAAGTAGGGATAGGTAATAAATGCTGACCTGTCCAGCAATGCTCACATTCTGTGAATAAATTGTAGCGAATGCAGGAGGCTGTATTGAAACAAGTCCAAGTCAATCAGAGCTTCACCTGGAAGGTGGGACCTTGGGACCTGGTATGAGGAAGCAGCACCGATAACATCACCTCAGATAGAGAGTTATGGATGGGAATGCTTCTCCTTGTACTCCTGTGCCAGACAGGAATAAACAATTTTTCTCCTTCACCCATCCACTGTTTGAATGTTTTGCTATTGCCTACCCACTGTCATTCCTTTCAGGAATGTCTCGCTGAAAATTATCGACAACTCAGACCTCATCCCGTCATCCTTTCCCTGGAGATTCAGGACCCGAGTCTCAGCATCAACTCCCTCCTTGTCCTTCTGTATGGAGATTTCTATCATATTATGGTCACTCATCCCCGAAGCGTCTCTCACAGCTCCATTACCAATGATTCCTTTCTCACAGCATCATCTCCAGTCTATGACGGCCTCTTCTCTCATTGGTTCCTCGATGTATTGGTGCAGCAAACTATCCTGGGGACGTTCCAGGATTTCCTTCTCTACGCTATCAGGAATCATGTGATTCACCCAATCCAACTGCAGATTAAAGTCACCTACAATTCCAGACCTTTCTTTAGCGCACCTACCTCAGATTGGCTGGTTAATGCCGTTCCCAACATCGCTGCAGTCTGGTGCTCTCTCTCTCTCACCCTCACTAAGATTTTTGTTTGTTATTTCTCAACACTACCCACACAGATGTCACATTTTCTGAGCAAAGATATTGGATCAATGTTATGTTGATATCCTCCTTAACCAATAAGGCATTCACACAGCCTTATCCTTTTTGTCTGTCCTTCCTAAATCCCGAATATCCCTTGATGTTCGGTTCCTGTCCCTGGTCACCCTGCAACCATCTCTGCATAATCCCTGCTATATCCTATTTGCGGGATTAGGTCATCCACTTTATTTCAAGTGATCCATACATTCCTTGTCCGATTCCCACCTTTTTTTTTTACTGGGGCTGCAGTTTATTCTGGCCTTCGAACCCTCTGCCTATGACTGCTTTTATTCTCCTTCCTGTCTTTTGTTCATGCCAGTGATTGCCGTTCCTCTGACTCCTTACACAGGTTCCTATCCCCCTGCCAATTTAATCTAAACCCTCCTTAATTACGCCCACAAATACCCAACCCCCATAGGGCATCAGTCACGCAGCTGCCCAGGTATAACCTGTCCAGTTGGTTGTGGTCCCAATGCCCCAGGAATCTGAATACCTGCCCCCACACCATCTCTTCAGCCACATGTTCATCTGATATATCCTGCTGTTTCTACTCTGACTCACACATGACACTGGTGGTAATCCTGAGATCACTACCTTTGAGGTCCTACTTTTCAACTTATTTCCTAACTCGCTAGATTCTGCTTTTAGGACTTTATTCCCTTTGTTGTTTGTGCTTACATGTATCCCCCTGTAGCTGCCCTGAGACATCCTTGACCTGAGCACCAGCGAGCCATCATCCAGATTAGAGTCTCGTTTATGGTCACAGCAATTCCTGTCTATTCTCCTTACAATTCAATCCCTTATAATTATTGCATGCCTACACTTTTCACTCCTCCCCTGCAGACCCAACCATGGTGCAATGGATTTGGCTGTTGCTCTTTTCCTTCGAAACAATATTTATTTTTCATGGGAATGGCCACAGGGAGTTCCTGCATTTTGTCACTCTGCCTGGTGTTTACCCATTCCCTTTCTGCCTGTGGTGTAACCACCTCACTATACATGCTATTCCTGATTTTCTCAACTTCATAGATGCTCCACAGTGTTCCCAAGCCATCGCTCTAGATCTGAAACCCAGCTTTCCAAGAGCTGCAGCTGGGGCCACTTCCTGCACACATGCTGTCCTCAGGCATTGGAACTATAACTATGTCCCCCTCCCCCATAGAGCAGGAAGAGCACACCATGGCTTTGAGCTCTGCTGCTATGACTAAGTACCTTTGGAAGATGCTTTATCAAATAATATCGGTTACTCCCGGGCCCTTGTTCCCTGGCTCTTGTTACTATAGAATGCAGCCTCTGTCCACAGGTCCCTCATGATTTTGAAAATGTCCATCAAATCCCCTCTCAGCCTTTTCATCTCCAAGGGAGACAGTTCGAACTCCTGCGATCTTTTGTCACAACCAACTTTTCTCATCGGTGGAACTATGATCAGAAACCTTTGAAGCATTCACATACTTCCTACCATGTGACTGAGAAAGCTAAGGGCTGTAACTCCTTCCTGATGGACCCGATGCCCAGTGTTTCTTCAGTGGCCTGGGGCCACTATATGCAGCCAGTAGCCTCGGTCACCAATTGGCGTCTCAGAACTCCTCAGAGCGAAAGAGAAAATGTCAGCCTCCAACACAGAGAGGGAACCCCTGAACCATGAGGCAATCCTCAATGAGGACATGTTTGAGGAAAGCCCTCCCTCCCCCCGCCCCACCAAAGATATAGATGATCTTGGGCTCACACTGAGTGCAGCAGAAGGTGAAGCCACCAGAAGACACATGAGGAATGGAAAAGCCGCAGGAGTCAATGGGAATCCAGTGGAGATTTTCAACTGTTCTGGAAAAATCTGGGACATGGAGGAAATCCCTGCTGATCTCAGGGATGCTGCCATTGCCACTGTCTTCGCGAAAGTGGAGATCGTGGACTGTGGGAAGTAGTGAAGAATCTCCCTGCTCTCCATCACCAGGAAGATCGTTGTCTGGATCCTAGCGAGGCACCTTCTCCCAATCTCTGAGGGAATCCTTCCCTCAAGTCAGTGCGGCTTCCAACCAAACCAGGGAACTATGGAGATGAATTTCAAGACTTGGTAACTCCAAGGAGCAGGAAGAGCCAATCTACATGGCCCTTATCGAGCTGACCAAGGCTTTAGGCCCAGTCAGTCAGGAAGTGCTATGGAAGACCCTGTCAAAGACCAGAGATAACAAGGTGTAGAGCTGGATGAACACAGCAGGCCAAGCAGCATCAGAGGAGCAGGAAAGCTGACGTTTTGGGCCTAGACCCTTCTTCAGAAATGAGGGAGGGAAAGAGGATTCTGATGCTGCTTGGCCTGCTGTATTCATCCAGCTCTACACCTTGTTATCTCTGATTCTCCAGCATCTGCAGTTCCTACTATCTCTGTCAAAGACCAGTTGTCCAGAGAAGTGCATCAACATCTTCCATCTCCTCCATGGCAGGATGTTAGCTACAGTCCTCACCGACAGTCACATGACAAATTCCTTTCAGGACAATAAGGGGCCAAGCAGGGATGTGTCATCGCGCCCCCCCTCCCCTCCCCCTGCTAGCCTTTGCTCCATCTTCATTGGCACCATTATTCACTTTGTCAGGAACAAGTTTTCCGGTGCGGTGGACATTGTTGACAGGATGGATGGAAAACTGCTCAACCCGAGCTGGGTCAAATCCAGGAAGGAGGTGACACTGACCTCACGTGTGCAGCTCAAGTATGTGGATTACAACATCATCTCTGCTCTCTCAGAAGTTAATTTTTAAGCCTTAATGAAGACCTTCGCAAAGCAAACCGAAGAATTGGTCTCAGCCTCACCCTCAAGAAGACTCAAATCCTTTACCAACCCATCCCAGGGCCACGTTCCGGTCCATTCCTCCATCAAGGTCAACAGAGAAACCCTCCCTGTTGTGGAACATTTCCCCAACCTGGGAAGCTACCTCGCATCAACGTAGAGGGTCAATGCCACATCCAATCTGTGAGCACTGCCTCCAGATGCCTCAGGATGAAAGTCTCCGATGGCTGTGACATCCGCTGATGCCAAGATGGCTGTGTATAAGACAGCCATCCCTCTGACCGTTCTGCATATTCCGCAAACTTGGACGAAGTAGAGACACCACCTGAAGGCCCAGGAGAAGTTCTATCAGCGCTGTGTGAGCTGGATTTTCCGCATCAGCTGGGAGGACACCCATGCGAACATCAGCATCCTTCAAGAAGCCAACAGCAACAGCATCGAAGCCATGATCATCTGACGCCAACTCTGGCCAAGTGCTCTGGATGCCTGATTTTCGAATGCCCAGAGCGAATCATCTTTGCCCAGATGAAGGAAGGCACACAAGTGAGAGGAGGACAAAGGAAGCGTTTCCGAAACTCCCGGAAGGCTTCCCTCAACAAATGCAACATCAATGTCAACGTGTGGGAGATCCTCATTCAGAAGGAGCTGACTTTGAGGAAGCTCCCTGTCTGAAGAGACACAGTTCTTTGTGAACGCCCAGTGGCAAGAGGGAGTATGGGAAAGTAACCGGAGAAAGGAATGCCAGCAATCCCAAGGCTAAGGACTAATTGCACCTGCCAGGAACAGCTCTGAAATGTGTGCTGGGCAGATGGGGCTCCAGAATCAGCCACATGCAGACCCACAGAACCCAGGACCAGTGATCCAGAATTTCTGAGAGATTGTCATTGGTGACGATAATGTGATGCCCAGATCAGTCCACGCTTCTCCAGCCGAGGTCTAACCCAGTGTCCTGTTTAAATCCATCATAACCTCACTGCTCTGAACCTCAATGCAAGTCTTTATGAAGCCTTGGACACTGTTTGCTTCATTAAGAACCTGAGCCGGCCTTTTCCGAATTATGTATGTGCACACCCAACTTTCTTTACACCTGCAGAAAGTTTGCACACTTTCTTCACACTGTGCATGATCCCAAGCTTTGTGTCGTTTGCAAACTTTGAGATTATCCCCTAAACACCAAGATCTCAGTCATTTCTGTAAATCAGGAAATGCCAGAGTCCAAGGACTGACACCTGGAAAACCTCACTGTAGCCTGAGAAATACCCATTTGGCTTTCTTCCCTGTTTTGTGCCTTTCAGACAATTTTGCATCCACACTGCTGTTGTCCTTTTTATTCCAAGACCTACCACTTGGTTTGGAGGTCTGTTGCGTGGCACTGCCTTTTGGAAGCCTGCATGCACCACATCGACAGAGTTCCCCAGACTGAGCCTTTCTGTTCGCTCCTCAAAAGACCCCAACATGTTCAATGCAATTTTCTCCGAACACACTGATGCTGAATCAACCACATTTTTCACACCACAACAAAAAACCCCAAAGAACCACAGATGCTGGAGATTTGAAACACAAACAGAAATTGCTGGGAAAAAAAAACAACATTCTGATGAAGATTCACTGGAATTGAAACATTATCTCTGTTTCTCTCTTCACAGATGCTCCCAGTTTCTGCTCAGTTTTGCCAGTAATTTCTGTTTTTGTTTTACATTTTACCGTGTGAAGATTAATTAATTCCATCCTGAGAATAGTTTTTAGGAGATTCCCCACCATTGTGGTCAAACTGACTGGTCTGTAATTGCTTTAATTTATAATTGCTGGCTCACCTTGACAGCTTTCCTTGAACAAGAACATAACATTAATGTTTCTCCTTTGTCTGGCACCTCTCTGAATCCAGGGAGATTGGAAAATAATTGCCAGTGTCTCTACAATTCCCACTTTCACTCCCTCCAATATCCTTGAATGCATTCCATCCATTCCCTGTGCTTTCAGTACCAAGACTTTTTCCTTAGCAATCAGGAGCCTTTCTAGTGACTGAGGTTTCTCCTCTGTCTGTCACTGGGGCAACAGCTGCTCAAAGGTCAAGACACATACAAAATATTCACTGAACATTGTGGTGATTGTAATGGGATCAGCCAAGTGGACCTCATAGAATGTGAGTTCCCTGATTGGGGCTGTTAACATGCTCCAGTCAGGGAGCCCTGGCAGA
>NC_063371.1:14855857-14883857 GCF_021869965.1 Rhincodon typus | reverse complement strand
ACAACATGACTGGCCGATTAGGCCAGTTGAAATGGACTTAAAATGATAGCTCTTCCAGAAGTGGCAGGATGGGCTGAAGGGCCTCCTCCTACTGTTCTACGACTGTGAAACATGCTGTTGTGGGGTTGCGGTAATGTGATGAACCCAGGTTCAGGCCGTGCAGATGGGTAAAGGCCAGAGGGCATTCAGCAAAGTTGCTCATTCTTTCAGAGAGCTGGGGACCAGCATCATCTGAACCATCTCGGGGTTTTTTCTCCCTATGTTTGGGATTTATGTTGTCGTGACAGCAAAGCTGAAGGAAGCTAGTTTGCTGGAATTCTGGAAATGGAAATTGTTTCCCACCCACCCAGCTCGAATCCTGTGTTGTCTGGAACTTTCCATCCCTTTGTCGCACCCTGGTACCACTCAGGAATAAGGTTTCGTAGCGGGAATGGGCCTACCGACACATTGGCAAACTTGATAATATGCAGCTGAGTCAAAGCTTGCTCTGTAAACAAAGGGGCTTATTCAGCTAAGGAAACATTTACCTTGCCTTCCTTCAAAAAGAAACAATTTGCTTTCAATCTCTGGGAATCCAATTTAATGGCTTGTGACACCTTGGTTCAATCAAGGCAAGAAAGAAAGAACAGTAGTCTTCAAACACTTGGGCAAATGGTAGGTCACACCTTGTCAGGACCAAATGAAGAGGAGGGAACATGAAAGGAAACCCACTGTGCCGATAGAATGGGTATTAGAGGTGCTCCTCATTCATTCACAGGCTTATTGAGTTTAGAGGTGTTACCTTTCCCACAGGTATCTGGCTAGGACCCCATGCTGGGGCCTGGACATTCACAGTAAACACAGCGTTTTTAATTAACCTCCCAATTGTCTGCAAAATGATTACAACCCTCACAGCCACTTTCCCCACCCACTCCCTTTCTGATCCTCACCCTCACACAGAGATTGCCAGGGCTTTGATGTGGGGAAAGTAACACACGCACGCACACACACACAAAAAAAACCTTTCGATTCTGCGGCTCACAATGTATCTAGGTAGCGGTGGGCTTCAATCAGAGCGGATTATGGGTTTGGAGTAAGAACTTTAACCATTTGATAACTGGCAGCTTTGAAGAAACCCTCCTGGCTTTGAAAAGGGCCGAGTGAGAGGAGACAGAAGGAACTGCAGAGAAAGGTACATCCGGAAAATTACTTGCAATTAACTAGCATAACCAACGGGGGATGGGGAAAACTGCTTCCATCAACACAAAATACATTTCCAAACAGTTACAACAAACTCTTGACACAAGCTGGTCAAGTTTTGACTGCGTGTAACAGTGTATAACAAAGAACGGGGAGTTTGTAGACAGTGGAACATCTTTCCCCAATTTTATCTACACGACAGGAAGGGGCTGTTGCCTGTTCTTAACAAACAATTCACTTTTTTCAAGTTTAACAATGTTATGCAGAAATGACCCACTTGGAAGATGCTTCATCTCAGAAATGTAACCTCAACATCAATTTATCAACGCAGTGAAACAGCAAAAGGTGTGTCACAGGAATATTATCAAACCAGATTAACACTGAATTGACACAAAGAAGGTATTAGAATAGGTGGGTAGAAGTTTGATTACAGAGTTAGGATTTAAGGGGCACCTTCGAATAGGGGAAGGAAGCAGAGGCAAATAAGTTTAGGGAGAAAATTCCAGAACCTACAGAAGTGGGGTATAACCTTCATACAAATAAATAAATCTTCAAAAACGCAATATCTTAAGGACGGTGATGCCATAGCATCAACCCCAATAATGACGACAAACAAGGCAGAGAAACACAAATGGATATCTATACAAAACCATTTTAATGATCATCACGAACCAACAGGTATTCATATCAGTGAAAGAATATCAGCAAGAGTAAATGTTTCTTTCTTTGAGAAATGAGGCTTTCTCATAAGTACAATGTTAACAAAAGCTCAAACGTACCCAGAGAGAAAGAAGGGGAGGAGAAGCAGCCATGAGAAAGCTGAAAATGTGGGGAAGAGCAGAAACTGAAAGCCAGGCTTGAGGCCTTTCAGCCTCTCTGGGAACACCCAACATTAAAACAAGAACAGAGAGAGAGAGAGAGTGTCATCAAAATAACCTGCAAGCTGATTGGTTCTATCCATGTTTCCCAGCTCCAAAGTTCAGGAATTAGTCAAAGCAGAGGAGAAATGAAAATAATTTATTGTAAATAATAAGGCTCGAGGAAAACATTTAACAGGAGGGAGGTACTATCCCTTGACTAGTGATCCAGAGATCCAGGTGAATGCTCTGAGGACGTAAAGTCATGGAGCTGTACAGCATGGAAATAGACTTTCAGTCTAGGTCTAAGGAAGGGTCACCGGACCTGAAACGTTAACTCTGATTTTTTCTTCACAGATGCTCTCACCTTAATATTTCCCCTATGCCCCTCTAGTTTTGGACTTCTCTACCCTGGGGGAAAAAAACCTTGCCTATTCACCCTATCCATGACCCTCATGATTTTATAAAGGTCTGTAAGGTCACCCCTCAGCCTCCGACACTCCGGGGAGAAAAGCCTCAGCCTATTCAGCCTCTCCCTGTAGCTCAAACCCCCCCAACCCTGGCAACATCCTTGTAAACCTTTTCTGAACCCTTTCAAGTTTCACACATTCTTCCGTTAGCTGGGAGACCAGAATTGAATGCAACATTCCAAAAGTGACTTAACCTATATCCTGTACAGCCGCAACATGACCTCTCAACCCCTATACATCCAAGCACTGACCAATAAAGACAAGCGTACCAAGCGTGTTCTTCACTATCCCATCTACCTGCGACCCCACTTACCCTAAACCTGCATTCCAAGGTCACTTTGTTCAGCAACACTCCCCAGGACCTTATCATTGAGTGTATAAGTCCTGCCCTGATTTGCCTTTCCAAAATGCAGCACCTCACTTCTATCTAAATTAAACTCCATCTGCCCCTCCTCGGCCCGTTGGTTCATCTGATCAAGGTCCCATTGTACCCATCTTCGCTGCCCAGTACACCTCCAATTTTGGTGTCATCTGCAAACTTACTAACCATGCTTTCTATGTTCACATCAAAATCGTTTATATAAATGATGAAAAGCAGTGAACCCAGCACCGATCCTGGTGGTACACCGCTGGTCACAGGCCTCCAGTCTGAAACGCAATCCTCCACCACCACCCGCTGTCTCCTATCTTCAAGCCAGTTCTGTATCCAAATGGTTAGTTCTCCCTGTATTCCATGTGATCTAACCTCGCTAACCAGTCTACCACAAGGAACCTTGTCAAATGCCTTACTGAAGTCCATATCGATCACGTCCACCGCTCTGCCCTCATCAATCCTCTTTGTCACTCCTTCAAAAAACTCAATTAAGTTAGCGAGATGCGATTTCCCACGCACAAAGTCATGTTGACTATCACGAATCAGTCCTTTCCAAATAGATGGAAATCCTGTCCCTCAGGATTCCCCCCAACAATGTGCCCACCACCGATGTCAGGATCACTGGTCTATAGTTCCCTGCCCTTTCCTTACCACCTTTCTTAAATAGTGGCACCACATTAGCTGGCCTCCAGTCTTCCGGCACCTCACCTGTGGCTAAAGCCTATCGAATTCTCTTAGTCTTTTTGAGAAGGAAATCTTCCATGCATCCATGGTCTGGCCTACATGTGACTCCATACTCACAGCAAGGTTGTTGACTCCTATCTGTTGTCTGAAATGATTGACCAAACACTCCATTGTATCAAACTGCTGCAGAAAAGTCTGAGCCAGACAGAGCACACAGGCTCCAGACAGTGGCCTACCACGTTCGCAAAAGCCAAAAGAAATCAGCGATAAACGTTGGTCTTGCCTGTGATACATACATCACCTGAAAAAAATTAAAAGTTTGGTTAACATCCCCATGTTGGGGTCAGCAGAGAGAAGTGAGTGGCTGGTGAATGTTTCATGTTTTCGTGAAGACTGAACTGAATGAGAGAGCAGCTCTGAGTTCACATGGTGCTCCATGTGGAAATGCCAGGAAACATTGTGTTCCCTGGATCACCCCATGTACAGGGAACACCATCGACTGTAGGAACTGCACCTCTGGATTTGGCAGCTTGAGCAACATCCGCCAACCCTGCACTGAGAATGAGGGCTCCACAGGGAGGATTTATAAAGATGTGGTCACCCCATAACTTACAACAAAGTGTTTAATCGATCATTCCAGGGAGCAGACAGGAACAACTACCTTGCTGTGAGTCTGCAGTCCTGTGTGGGTCAGATCGTACATGGTTGGAAGATTTCCTTCTGAAAAGGACCAAAGTGAATTCAATAGGCTATGATCAAAACGGGTGGTGTTTTGTGGCCAGCATCGCTGAGATTTTTTTTAATGTCCGATTTATTGATTAGTCAAATTTAAATTGCACCAACTGGCATGTTGGGATTTGAGTAAAAGTCTTGAGCCTCTTATAGACCAAAGGGCTGCTCTGTCACGCAAGAGGGAGAGAGAGAGAGAGAGGAGGTGGACTGGAGGTGAGCTTAATGTGATGGGGGACACGTCAAGAAGAGGGAAGATGTTGAGAAGGAGGCTCCTTCATGGGAACCTCAGCTGGTGCAGAAATTGAACCCAAGCTGTTGGCATCACTCTGCATTGCAAACCACAGCCCAGCGAACTGTCTGCAGAGAGAGAGGAAATCAAGAACAAATAGGCAGACAGAGACAACCTTCCAGAGCGTTTCTCACTGTCCAGCTTGTGTTTAGTTCTGAATACTTGAGAGAGCAGTGGTTAAATGGGGAGTGCAGGCAGAACGAAGAACATGGTACAAGAGCTAACTCAGTTGTACAGGGGTGCACAAAGAAGGCTGGAACCAAAACAGAAATTGCTGGAGAAACTCAGTAGATCCGGCAGCACCTGTGGAGCGGGAAACAGAGTTAATGCTTCTGGGCTCAAAACATCAACTCTACTTTCTCCCCACAGACCTACTGCCATTTCTCCCGCAATTACTGTTTCAGATTTCCTGCATCCACAGTTCTTTGTCTTAAAAACAAAGAGTGGGTTTTGCAAGCCTGGGTTGGTTGAATTGTGATCTGTATGCTGTCCACTACAACAAACTGAAGGAACATATCAAACATAAAACATATGCAGTTAACCTGTTGCATGATTGGACAGCACTTGCTGAAGAATCTTGAGTGCGCTAATAACTGCAAGAACAATTTGGGATCATCAATCAAGCTTCTAATGTTAAACTAGCAAGAAGCGACATATGCAATGTCCCATTCCCTGTGGACTATGGCTATATGTTGAATGCTTGTTCCTTTTTGGAATTACCCACAAACTTGGGGAGTCTTTGATTCTCTGTTGCTTGCTTCATGATGACCCCTGTGCTAATCTGAGTCCACTTGTTGAATCAGCTTCCTTTCCTCCTGTTGTATAAATTGTTGTGATCATTTCAAATTTGGCATTCTTGTATCTGTCCTGATGAGTGACAGATGAAAACTTTTGGCAGTGTACCTCTCTTCTTGGAGATCTGAAATATGACTGACTATAGATTCTCCAGGCACTGAAGACCAATCTTTTGTGTTTCCATTTTCTGTGAACAATCAGTTTATTCCACAGAATCATGTTGAAGAATTGGTAAAAAGGCTGTTTGACCTGACTGGGGTGAATGGATACAGATACCATGTCCAGGAATACAGCCAGCTCTCTTTTCAAGATAGAAAAGATCGATCTTTTCTAGAAAGGCTGGGCTAGTGGAGGGTTTAGAAAAGTTACAAGAATTCAATTGGGTAAAGACAGAGTAACCATTTCAACCAGTGGGGTTTTAAAAGGGATGGGGGCATGAAAATTGAAGCCAAGTTATTCAGAGGTTATATTAGATTTTTTTTTGCACAATGGGCACCAGAAATCAACAACATCAAAATGTCGTGGGTCACTGAAGAGGTTCCAAACCTGAGACTGACAGACATTTTGTTGGTTACCTGTATTGGGATATTGTGTTCAAACAGGTACACACCAGCTGTCATCAACGTGCATAGTGGGACTGGCTTGAATGGTCTCCTCATATGTCCTGTGTCGGGGGCTAAGTGTGTCACTCTCCAGGGTGGGCTAGCCTTCTGTCGCCCGATGGAACAGAGGGTGGTGTATGGAATGAGCTGCCAGAGGAAGTGGTGGAGGCTGGTACAATGACAACATTTAAAAGGCATCTGGATGGGTACATGAATAGGAAGGGTTTAGAGGGATATGGGCCAAATGCTGGCAAATGGGACTAAATTAATTTAGGATATGTGGTCGGCGTGAATGAGTTAGACTGAAGTTTCTGTGCTGTACAGCTCTACGGTTCTATCTGGGCTCATAAATGGCATCTCCCTGTTCTGCTAATTATCCGTTCTGTCTGACCATTCATTTCAATCAATGGGGGAGCTCCAAATGGTGAAGATGAGCTAACTGTGACTTGTTGCTGACTAAGAGTGGGAAATCTTAAGTAAGATAAATGACTGAGTCTCTCAATTGCCCCACTCTATTGAGTTTGGGACAAATCTCTTCAGTTGCACTCCATCTTGTCTTCCCTCAGACTGCTTCCCTACACTCTGTGTGATACTGTCCTGATTTGCAAAATTAAAGAAGGCGACTACAGTTGTAACTGGGATGAAAGTCACTTGTGGAATGTGATGTCATGTTTCTCCCACTCCACTCCCAGTCTAATTCCTGTTCCATGTCCATTCAACTATCCCCTTGGTGTGTAGGGGAAAGTGAGCCGCTCCCAATCCAGACTGGAACACTTGCCTGTGGACAGGATTGGATTGAGTTTGCTGTCCTGATGCTTAAACATCCTTCGATGGGCAAGCTGCTCGTTTATTCATTTCCATGTCATCATGGAAGGTTGTTCAGAGCATCCTTAGTGTGTGTACAGAGACAAATGGCTGGAGATTCCGCTGCTCCTTTTGATAGGTTTTATTACAGCTCCCCTCAATCAGTTTCACCCACTGAGGAAGCTGCTGGTACACATTCACCTTGGAAAAGGAACCTTCCGGCCCATTTTCTTCCCTGGCAGGTGTTTCATTCTTACACATCCTGGTTCTGTTTCTGCATTTGTCTTCCCCCAGCACCAGGCCCTTCCCCCCAGGAGACAGGTTTTGGAGCCTGTTCACGGCACTGGTTCCTCACCTTCCAACTCTCAAAGTATCCTCAAGACACGGCATGCTATTAGATTGTGTTCTAGCTTACTGTGGCGTTGTGCCATTCAAGAAACAAAGAACTTGTGTTCTGTTGCGACCCTCATGACCTCAGGAGGTATCTCACAGCTTGAGAAGTGAGGAGCTCCCAGACAGGGCATTGAGACTGATGGCTACTTTTTGACAACATTGCCTGAGAGATAAATCATTTCCCAGGACCCAGGGAAGAAGTCTCTGGCTCCTCTTCGAAATAGTGTCATAAAATTAGAGAGCCACACAGCATGGAAACAAACCTTTTGCTCCAACCAGTCCATGCCGACCCCGATCTAAACTCGCCCCACCTGCCTGCGCCTTGGCCCATGTCCCTCCAAACATTTCTTATTCACATACTTATCCAAATGTCTTTTAAACGTTGTACTGTACCCACATCCACCACTTCCTCAGGAAGTTCATTCCACACACAAATCACTCTCTGTGTAAAAAAAAATTGCCCCCCATGTTTTTTTTAAATCTTTCTCCTCTCACCTTAAAAATGTGCCCCCTTGTCTTGAAATCCCCCATCCTAGGGAAAAGACACCTGCCATTCAACTTATTTGCACCCTGCATGATTTTATAAACCTCGATAAGGTCAGCCCTCAACCGGTTACACTCCTACATCCCGGCCTTTCCATGCTGTCGCTGTAGTGTTAATGTCCAGCCTGAGGGAAGATTCCTTAATGTCTCCTTTGAGAGACACCGCCTCCTACAGTTCTTAACCAGGAACATCAATCCAAGATGAATGTGGTATCTGGAATGGGACTGAACTTTCTAACTCAGAGGCAACAGTACACCACATGCTTGATTCGCATGTCTACAGCTGGATATTCTTCGGAATGCTGCCATTCGCAAACAGCTCCCGAACGATTGTAATGTGCTGCGGGGATTGTCCTGAGGACATACAAAGAACGACACAACTCCAAGTGCTTTCTTTATTTGTCTGATCAGCTTCCGAACTCATTCGCCATCGATGAGCTGGAACACACAAGTCCTTGACATTTCCACCCTAGCACACATGGAATAGCCTTTTGTTCTCAGGAGCTCGTCTCTTTCGTTTTATTCAATCATTTTTTTGTCACTTTTTTCTTTATCTTGAAAAACCTGCGTGCGTTCCACCGTCTACCCATTAAAAACCAAGTGTAAAAAAATAAAACATCTCATTTAAAAAATATTGACAGTCACTCCTGGTCTAGGTCCGGTGCCTTCTGGGCAAGCGGGTTCGCTGGGTCCTTTTGGTGTTGGGGTAATTTATAAACTCAAAGTGCCTTTGCCTGTCCCAGTTTGGAAAGAGTGGCTCTCCTTTGAAGAGTCTTTTCATGAAGTGGACTTCTCTCTGATTCTGCCTGGTCTTTGTGGCCTTCCTGGGCTGCCCTTTCCTGGTGAAGGCCATGTACCACCCGCTGTATTTGGTGTTCCTCAGCGCTGTGTAGTTATTCTCCAGCAGTATTTCTGTGAAGATGCAGTCCTTCCCCTTTCCAACCAGCTGGAGCAAAGACAAAAGAATAAACACTACAGTTTAAAATGTAAGGTCACGTTTCCCCCTTCAATGGAAGCGAGCAGAATTTTTACTCCCTGCCCTGAGCTCCACCCCTAGGGAGCACATTCTGCTGCCTCCCACCGCCAACTTTTTAAAGTGCAGCCATTCATTTTGCTGGAGAAACCGCGAGACTATCTGCGGCGCAGCGAGATCCCAAAGTCAGGGGAGAAAAAGACAAATCCTGTCTTTTGCATTGATATAGCACCGTTAGGAGGCTCCCTAGGCAGTACACAGGTCTGATGTTTGGACCTGAGACACGCGAGAAGATACTGGAACAGGCTATTCGAACCTGGGTCAAATTGGAGCGACTTACAAGAGGAGATCGAGGTGGAGAGAGACTGAGAGAGGAAATTCCAGAACTGAAGGAACTGACATTGGGAAGCATGACAGCCAATGGTGGAGTATTATGAAGTGAGCACGGTGAGAGGTCGGAATTGCAGGATTGCAGAGCTATTGGTCTGTTACATAGCTGAGGTGGGTCTTAGACATCAGGAGAAAGAGGATACGGGGTTAGAAGCTCAACTGAGAAATAACTGATGAGAAATTGATTCAAGTTCAGGTGGTGGCTGCAAAGTAGGTGGAAACATCCCAAAGACTAGAGAGCAGAGTTGGTGGTGAGGACAGAAGACAAACACTAGCTTCATTGGAATCAGTGATCAACGTCTGGGACTGTAACCTTCAGCAATGGGAAGGCTCCACCTACATCCCTGGAAATGTTCAACCAGAAATTCAAACCACTACATGCAAAGTTTGTAGCTCCCCTCACACATTCCTCTCCATAGCAAGGTGTAGCACAGTAAAAATGGCACTCAGCATCCTGGCCATTGCCTGGAGAACGTCTCCACTCATGTTCTATTTGCTAATGCGACATTGTGATGTGATTCCCTGTTGTCACCCATTTCCTTTTGAGCTCCTGGTTTCTGGAGAGTAACCCCTTCTGGTTTTGATGGGAAGCCTCTCCAAAGCACTGTGAAGCTCTTGCTAAGTCGGAAAAAGTACACAGAATCATAGAATGCCTACAGTGTGGAAACAGGCCCTTCAGGCCGACAAGTCAACACCGACCCTCTGAGCATCCCACCCAGCCCCTATCCCCCTGCCCTTTCCCTGTAACCCACCTGACCTACACATCCCTGAACACTACGGGACAATTAAACATGGCCAATCCACTCTAACCTGCCCATCTTTGGACTGTAGGAGGAAACTGGAGCACCCGGAGGAAACCCACGCAGACACAGGGAGAATGTGCAAACTCCGCACAGACAGTTGCCTGAGACTGGAATCGAACCCAGGTCCTTGGCGCTGTGAGGCAGCAGTGTTAATGTTGCTGATCTTATCTTTAATAGTGGGGTGCCTGGTCAGCCAAATAAAGATGGTCATTTCAGGTGGATAATTGGAAATGATCACATGGCCACCATCTCGACGGCAGATTCTCTCATCGCTACCATATCGCTGCTTATGGGAGTCTGCTGGATGTGAACTGGTTCCTGCATTTCTCACATTATAACGTCGGCACGATTTCAAAAGTATTTTGTCGGTTGTAAAATGATGTGGGATGTCATGGAGTCATGAGAGGTGCTTTGGAAATGCAAGTCTTTTAGGGGCTGCCAATATGATTACTCAAATGATGATATGGAATAGATTCTACAACTTAGAATGAAGCCATTCAGCCTATTCTGCTTGTTCTGGCTCTTTGAAGGAGTTTTCTAACCAGATTCTACTCATAGCCCTGTCATTCTTTAAGTACTTATCCAATTTGGCTTTGGAGATCACATCAATACAGTGATGAAGGTTTCCAATCCAAAACGTCAACTTTCCTGCTCCTCTGATGCTGCCTGACCTGCTGTGTTCCTCCCACTCCACACTGTATTGACTCTGACTCCAACAGCTGCAGTTCTTGCTATCTCCTTGGTTCTGGCGATTACAACCGAGTCTCTTTCCACCACCTTTCAGCAGTGCATTCCAGATCAAACCACATGTCTGCCTTTCCTCACTCCTGAAATCAAAATCTGCGTCAAAAGGCTGAAAGTGTACGAGGAAGGTGAGAGGAGAGAGATTTAAAAAAGACATGAGGGACAAATCTTTTACACAGAGGGTGGTTCATGTGTGGAATGGACTTCCTGAGAAAGTGGTGGATGCAGGTACAATTACAACGTTTAAAGGACATTGGGATGGATATATGAATGGGAAAGGTTTGGAGGGATATAGGCCAGGAGCAGGCTGGTTGTCTGGTTTGGGATTATGTTCAGCACGGACTGGTTGGACCGACGGGTCTGTTTCTGTGCCGTATGACTCTACGATTTTGCAGAACTTATAGGCATGTCAGACCAGAAAGGGTAAGGTTTTGCATGATGGTGCAGAATTGTTACAATTGGGAGAAATGAGCGGGAATGGCTCAGAATTTATTCTAAGCGTTAATGTGTTTCACTTTGATGTTAGGGTTAATTCCAAGGGTGTTTGACTCAGTTTCCTCAAACCTCATGGGTGTGACACCGTATATAACCCCCCTTCCTCCCCCTATTACAGACGCCTATCTTTGCCTGGCCACTTACTTTTCCCACAAGCTTTCCCCTTCGGTTCATGCAAATGTAGTGTCCGGTCTCTGCTCCCCGAATCCTCACTCGGCTGTCGAATGTGTCCGTCTCCACCAGCAATTTCGCTGAAAGAAAAGGGATCGTCCGTTAAAATCATGGTCTTCCTCAAAGAGCGGGTGGACCCACATCTGCTGCGGAATGGAGCGTAATCGGGGGTCTCGTTGGTAAGCGGGAGTTCCATCTTAATTTGGGAGTGGTCTCGCGAGTGTCACTAGCAACACCATCATCTATTATCCATCCTTAACTGCCCCTAAATCGCGTGCCTTGCCAGGCCACTTCAGAATCAACCATGTTACTATCGATTTGTATCAAATGTAGGCCAGACCGAGTAAGGAAGGCAGGTTTCCTCCCCTGAAGGGCATGAGTGAAACAGATGGGTTTTCACATCAATCAATGACAATTTCACAGTCACTGTTTCATTTCCAGATGAATTGAGTTTAAATTCCACCATCTGCTGTGCTGGGACTCGAACCTGTCTCCTCAGAACACGAGCAGAGGTCTCGGAATGATTGCCGCAGTTTTTTTTGACGTTTTTGCTGAGCCGTCACCTTCACCGAATACAATCCTGTCGGTCACGGGAATAAGTTGGGTCTTTCCCCAATCTCTTTCAGTTTCGCAGAACGTTCACACGCAAAGTTTCCCGACTTCCCCATAAAGAGGGAGTCCCATTCTGCAGGGAATTGGGAACCTTCCCATCATTCCAAATTAAAACCGTGTCATTCTGTAAATAAACACCCAAACGGGGGGCTGAAACTGGCACCCAGCTCACGTCTGGGTATCTGTTCCAGGCAAAATATTGCAGACGAGGCTGGAGACACTCAGCACCCGTGCAGGAAGAGACTGAGCTAATGTTCTGAAGGAGAGTCACATCAGTCTCAAAATGTTCTCTTTCTCTCTCTCTGTCTCTCTCTCTCCCCTTGTGCTGCCAGACCTGTTGAGTTTCACCTGCATTCCCTGTCTTTGGCCCAGTTATCTGTTATAAAAACCGTTCAAATCCCTCAATTCGATTCCAGCCTATATCTGTTGTTCTCCGTACAAATCCCTCGATTCAGCACCAGTGTGTAATTTACTTCTGGCGAACTGTTATTCAATAAATAAATTCCCTGAATCCCTCAATTAGGTCTAAAATTTGGACTCGCTCCCAGTTATCTATTATTCGACACAAACTCCCCCAGCTGACTGAGTAGCTTCCAACCTGTATCTCACTTCTGGATATCTATTATCGTGTACATAAACCGCTCCGAACCCTTCGATCAGATTCCAGTTGTTAACTCATTCCTGGGTATCTGTTTATCGATACATAAGAACCTCCCCTGAACCCTTCGGTAACTCACTCCGAGCTGTCTGTTATTCTGTGTGGACCCTTGCCAAATCCTTGGTTAGATTCCATCCCTGCGTACCTCTTTTTCCATGTTTAGACAGTCGAAATGTTGGGGCTGAGAGCAGAAACTGGGTCTGGGCTGGAGGTTTTGTCAAGGTCTAATTATCAAGAAACAAAGAACAGAGGATGCTGGGAAATCTGAAACAAAAACTCAGGAAAGGTCACTGGGCCCGAAACGGTAACTCTAATTTCTCCTCACAGATGTTGCCAGATCTGCTGAGTTTCTCCAGGGCTTTTCTGCATGTGCCTAACAGTGACCGGGTATAGAGAACATAGAACATACAGCACAGGAACTGGCCCTTCGGCCCACCATGTTGTGTCAAACATGACTCCAAATTAAACTAATCCCTTCTGCCCCCTCTTCGTCCATATCCCTCCATTCCTTGCATATTCATGTGTTTATCTACAAGTCCCTTAAATGCCCCTATTGTATCTGCCTCCACCACCACCCCTGGCAGTGCTTTCCAGACTCCTACCACTCTGTGTAAAGAAAACTTGCCCCTCACGTCTCCTTTAAACTTTCTCCCTCTCACCTTAAATGCATGCTGTCCAGTATTAGACATTTCAATTCTGGGAAAAAGATTCTGACTGTCAATGCGATCTGTGCATCTCATCATTTTAGAGACTTCTATCAAGTCTCCCCTCAGCCTGCCCTGCTCCAGAGAAAACAACCCGAGTTTTTATAGCCTCTTCTAATAGCTCATACCCTCTAATCCAGGCAGTATCCTGGTAAACCTCTTCTGCACCCTCTCCAAAGCCTCCACATCCTTCTGATAATGTGGCGACCAGAATTGAACACAATGCTCCAATTGTGGCCTAACCAAAATCTTATAAAGCTGCAACATGACATCCTGACTCTTGTACTGACTTCCCCGACCAATAAAAGGAAGCATGCCACACGCCTTCTTTACCACCCCATCTACTGGTGGGGCCACTTTCAGGGAGCTATAGACTTGAACCCCAAGATCCTGCTGAACATCAGTGTTGTTCAGAGTCCTGCCATTAACCATGTACTTTTCCTTAACACAAAGTGCAGCACCTCACACTTCCCCAGATTAAACTCCATCTGCTATTTCTCCACCTGTATCTGCAACTGACCTATATCCCACTGAATCCTTTGACAAGCTTCTACACTATCCACAACTCCGCCAATTTTATCATCTGCAAACTTACTAACCCTCCCATCTACATGTTCATCCAAGTCATTTATATATATCACAAACAGGAGAGGTCCTAGTACAGATCCCTGCGGAATACCACTAGTTACAGACCTCCAGCCTGTAAAACACCCTTCCACAACTACCCTCTGCCTCTGTGCACAAGCCAATTCTCAATCTACACGGCCAAGTCACTGTGGATCCCATGCATCTTAATCTTCTGGATAAGCCTACCATGAGGGACTTTGTCGAGACCCTTAGTAAAATCCATGTAAATAACATCGACTGTTCTACCCTCGTCGATCACCTTCGTCACCTCCTCGAAAAATTCAATCAAGTTAGTAAGACATGACCTGCCCTGCACAAAGCCACGCTGACTGTCCCTAATTAGGCCGTGCTTTTCCAAATGCACGTAAATCCTATCCCCGATCAGTCTCTCCAACAGCTTCCCAAACACGGATGTAAGACTTACCGGTCTGTAGTTTCCTGTGTTATCTGTATTTCCCTTTTTGAACAGAGGAACATTAGCTACTCGCCAGCCCTCTGGGACCTCTCCAGTGGCGAGCGAGGACACAAAGATTTTGGTCAAGGCGCCAGCAATCTCTTCCTACCTCTCTGAATAACCTGAAGTAGATACCTTCGGGCCCTGGGGACTTATCCACCCTAATGTTCTTCAGGAGATCCAACACCACTTCTTCCTTGATCTCAAAATGCCGCAGCATATTAGCATACTCCACACAAATTTCACCATCCTCCATATACTTCTCCTGGGTGAATACTGATGCCTTGAGTGGTTCTACCTTCTCTCTTGTCATCCTAGTATCTATAGAATCTTGGAATTCTCTGTAACCCTGCTTTACAAGGTCATTTCATGGCCCTTTCTTGCTCTCCTAATTCCCTGCTTGAGTTCTTCCCTCCTTTCTTTATGTTCCTGACGGGGCGTGTCCGATTTTAGCTTCCTCGACCTTTCATATGCTGCTTTTTCCCTTTTGACTAAATTCACAACCTCCCTCGCTATCCACGGATCCCTTTACCTTGCCATCCTTGTCCTTCCTTCTAACTGGAACATGCCAGCCCTGAACTCTCATCAGCAGGTCTTTAAACAGTGCCCAATATTGACACAATTTGCCCTCTGCCAATTTAGTACCTTGCCACAAAAGGTCCTGACTTATCCTCGTTCAGGGCTATCTTAAAACTTAAGGAGTTGTGATCACTGTTTGCAGTGGATTGAGGAAAATGCAGGGAGCGGTGAGACTACAGTGTTATTCCCACATGCAGAGCCTGTTTTAAAGCAATGAGGCTTCTTAATGAGTAAGCAAAGTCTATAAACAACTGAACTGGTTCCCTTCCCAGTGTAGTTGGTCCTGCAGTGCCTGGAGAAGGCGATGAGATACAAATTCGGTCACCTCCAGCGGTCACGTTCCACTGTGAGTGATCAGCCAGTTACCCAATCATCCCCATTCTGGGCAAGGCTAGTGGGATAACTGCACACAGCCAATAGTAACAGGGGGACAAGCCGTATTCCTTACCGTACTTACTCCCGTCTTCTGCTGTAGCGTTGATTCTCTTGCCGAGGATCTGGACATGCTTCCCACTGGTGCGGCTGTACAACTGGTAGACACGGATATGGCGTCGGCTCAGCTGGTCACTGTTTCGGGCGTGGTCCCTCACATGCTGATTAAAATTAGGAGACGATTCATTCTCCCCCTTTTGTTTACAAAGGGAGAAATAAAATCAATTTGCTTTTGCAATTGTGCCAGGGCCCAGTGATCTGGGCCGTGTGTTAGCGCTCACCCCTGGAGGTGACCTGAAGCACCCCCTTCCTCCTGAATCCCAGGATATCACAAATATTGGCATGTCTATCTACCCATCGTCCTGTCATTCCTCAGCCACCAGTCATACAGCACGGAAACAGACTCTTCGGCCCAACCAGTCTGTGCTGACCATCATCCCAAACTAAACTAAACCCACCTGCCTGCCTCTGGCCCATATCCCTCCAAAACTTTCCTATGCATGTACTTATCCAAATGTCTTTTAAATATTGTAACTGTATCCATATCCACCACTTCCTCAGGAATTTCATTCCACACACAAACCACCCTCTGTATAAAAACATTGCCCCTCATGTCTTTTTTAAATCGTTCCCCTCTCACCTCAAACATATGCCCCCTCGTCTCAACATCCACAACCCCAGTAAAAACACACCTGCCATTCATCTTATCTATGCCCCTCATGATCTTATAAAACTCTATAAGGTCACCCTTCAACCTCCTACGCTCTGAGGAAAAAAGCCCCAGCCTCTCCTTAGAACACAAACCCTCCAGTCCTGGTAAAATTCTCCCCACAATGTTTCTAACACAAAGAGGCAAAAGTGCCCAAATTAAAATAGAAAGTCACTTAGCGGGACTGAAGTTAAGTATTGATGAGAGAAATATTTCATCTCACATTCTTTTGGGATTCCTTGACCTGACCTGATGAGTGCAATTTGAAAAGCCAATCTCTTCCTTCAGAAATCATCGAACAGAAACACAGTTTTTAACGTGTCAACGACACCCTGGATTTTGCTCGTGGAGATCAGTGTTTAATTCCTGGAGAATCCAGCAACCCCAAGGATCCCAGGTGATGTTCTCACAACTTGTGGGCGAAACCAGGAAAAGGAACAGCGTTAAGCATGAGGACAACTTGCAGGAACACAGCCTGGTGTTCATCCCAAAGGCCACATACTAAGGTCACTGAGTTCAGACACGTGGCTGAAAGTCATGAAAGTTTCAATGAGGCGTTTAAAAGCTGAGAGAAGGAATGAACTTCTATTTATGTCATGTCTTTCTCATCCTTATAGAGTCTCAAAGTGTTTCACTCAGCCAAGCACTTGTGAAATGTCGTGGCTAATATCCTTCACTCTGTAGGAGACCGTGGGAAGGCAGCCTCATGTCAGTGAAATCTGACCTACCAGCCTTGTTAGGAAAGGTGAAAAATCCAATTCGGGAAAGGGCAAAGTCATACAGCACAGAGACAGACCCTTCAGCCCAACCAGTCTGTGATGACCGCGCTCCCAAACTAAACTAGTCCCGCCTGCCTGCTCCTGGCCCATATCGCTCCAAACTGGCCAGGGGTGTTGGTGGATCCATGCTGATACCTTCTTTGTAGGCTGGAGCCTGCTCCAGAGCTTTAGAAACCACGCACAGAGCTGTACAGCACAGAAACAGACCCTTTGGCCCAACTCGTCCATGCTGACCAATATCCTAAATTAATCTAGTCCCATTTGCCAGCATTTGGCCCATATCTCTCTGAATCCTTCCTTTTCATAAACATATCCAGGTGCCTTTTAAATGTTGTAATTGTACCAGCTTCCTCCACTTCCTCTGGCAGCTCATTCCACACACGCACCACCCTCTGTGTGAAAAAGTTGCCCCTCAGGTCCCTTTTAAATATTTCCCCTCTCACCTTAATATTTCCCCTATGCCCCTGTAGTTTTGGACTCCTCTACCCTGGGGGAAAAAAACCTTGCCTATTCACCCTATCCATGACCCTCATGATTTTATAAAGGTCTGTAAGGTCACCCCTCAGCCTCCGACACTCCAGGGAGAAAAGCCTCAGCCTCATCAGCCTCTCCCTTTAGATCAAACCCTCCAAGCCTGGCAACATCCTTGTAAATCTTTTCTGAACGCTTTCCAGTTTCACAACATCCTACCCATAGCTGGGAGACCAGAATTGAACATAATATTCCAAAAGTAACTTAACCACTGTCCTGTACAGCCACAACATGACTCCCAACTCCTATACTCAATGCACTGACCAATAAAGGCAAGCGTACCAAACACCTTCTTCACTATCCTGTCTCCCTGTGACTCCACTTTCAAGGAACTATGAACCTGCACTCCAAGGTCTGTTTGCTCAGCAACACTCCCCAGGACCTTACCATTAAGTGTATAAGTCCTGCCCTGGTTTACCTTTCCAAAATGCAGCACCTCACATTTGTCTAAATTAAACTCTATCTGCCACTCCTCGGCCCTTTGGCCCATCTGATCAAGATTCCATTGTGCTCTAAGGTAACCTTCTTCGCTGCCCACTACACCTCCAATTTTGGTGTCATCTGCAAACTTACTAACCATACCTCCTATGTTCACATCCAACTCATTTATATAAATGACGAAAAGCAGTGGACCCAGCACCAATCCTTGTGGCACACCGCTGGTCACAGGCCTCCAGTCTGAAAAGCAACCCTCCACCTCCACCCTCTGTCTCCTACCTTCAAGCCAATTTTGTATCCACTGGCTAGCTCCCTGAATTCCATGTGATCTAACCTTGCTAACCTTGGAACTGTGTTGAATGCCTTATTGAAGTCCATACAGACAACATTTACCGCTCTGCCCTCATCAATGCTCTTTGTCACCTCTTCAAAAAACTCAATCAAGTTAGTGAGACACGATTTCCCACGCACAAAACCATGTTGACTATCCCTAATCAGTCCTTGCCTTTCCAAATACCTGTAAATCCTGTCCCTCAGGATTCCCTCCAACAACTTACCCAGTAATCTCACCGGTCTATAGCTCCCTGGCTTTTCCTTATAGTCTTTCTTAAATAATCGCACCACGTTAGTCAACCTCCCGTCTCCTGGCACCTCAGCCACATGTTGGAGGGATGGCTAGTTCCTGCCCACAGCTGGGGACACTGTTTGAGTTGGGCGTCAGCTAGAGTTTCCCATTGGTCAAGGGTTTATGTTGAGGACTTTGACATCTCTTGACAGTATCCTGCATCATCAAAAGGACAGGAAGCTACTCTGGGGTAACTCTGGAAATTAAAGATAGCATTTGTATAATAGTCAGCTGAAAAGATTAAGATGTCCGATACGTTTGGGGAGAGATAGGAATTAGGAAAGGTCAGAGGTCACTTGTAAGATTAGCTTGCTGTTGACTGTCATTCAGAAGAGTGAGCATATGAGATCGAGGTGGGACTGGGGAGGGATAGCGACTAAAACTAACACACACCGTTTAAGAGGTCACCCATTTGAGTCAGAGGTGAGGTGCATTTTTCTCTCTCACAGAGGGTTCTTAAAGGGTGACATGCTGTTTGCCAGAAGGGAGTGGAGACTGGCCCTTTAAATGTATTCAAGATGAATTGTCGATTGATAAGAGACTCCAAGGCTATGGAGGCGGGGTGGGGTTGACAGGTAGATTGAACTGAGACCATAAGCAGATCAGTAATGGAATGGCACAGCAGACCTGAGGGGCCAAATGGCCTCCTCCTGCTGATAGAACATCGAACAGTACAGCACAAGAACAGGCCCTTCGGCCCACAATGTTGTACCAAACATAATGCCAAATTAAATTCATCCCTTCCGCCCACCCTTGGTCCATATCCCTCCATTCTTTGCATATTGTTGTGCTTGTCTAAAAGCCCTTTAAATGCCCCTATTGTATCTGCCCCCACCACCACCCCCCGGCAGTGTGTTCCACACTCCGACCACTCTCTCCGTAAAAAAAAAACTTGCCCCTCACATCTCCTTTGAACTTTCCCCCTCTCACTTATTTTTTTCCCCTTTATTCATTCATGGGATGAGGGGGTGCTGGCTAGGACCAGCATTTATTACCCATCCCTAATTGCCCAGAGGGCAGTTAAGAGTCAATCACATTGCTGTGGGTCTGGGGTCACATGTAGGCCAGACCAGGTAAGGATGGCAGTTTTCCTTCCCTAAAGGGCATTGGTGAACCAGATGGGTTTTTCCTGACAATCAACAATTCTTAGTTCCAGATATTTTTTATTGAATTCAAATTCCACCATCTGCTGCAGTGGGATTCAAACCTGGGTCCCCAGAACATTATCTGGGTCTCTGGATTAATAGTCCAGCGATAATACCACTAGGCCATTGCCTCCACCTTAAATGCATACTCCCCCTAGTATGAGACATGCTCCTACATCTATGTGACAAACCTTGAATCAGAGCTCCTCTTGATACAGGCTAACTGTCTATATCATGTATCCTTGGGATCTTGCCATTATTCCAACTTGAGCACGAGCCCAAACCAGGGAAGCTACTTGTGGAGGAAAATTATCAGCCATTTCTGAAACAGCAAGATCCCAAGACAGCACTGAGGTCAACATTGACCAACAGACCATTTTCCAACTTGTATTGTCTGCGTAATTTCTTTATAAGAAAGAATTTTCTTTGTTTGTTTTCATTTGTCCATGGGATAATTGTGTTTGGTAGACCAATATTTATTACCCATCCCTACATGAGAGTTAAAGTGAACTGTTTTGTGGCTCAGAGTCACAGACTTCCTTGGCTAAAGCCAGCAAATAATTCCAGACTTTATTTGCAATGAATTGAAATGTCACCAAATGCTGTGGTAGGATTTGAACCCACGTCCTCAGATCACGAGCCTGTGGTTCTGAAACAGAAACGGAAATTGCTGGAGAAACCCAACAGGGCTGGCAGTGAGAAAGCAGCGTTAATGTTTTGGATCCAGTGATCCTTCCTGAGAACCTGGGGGTCCAGTGTGTGAGTAGCACAGTGACATTACCACTACAACAGCATCTGCCCTCATATTCCCGAAACATAACTGAGACTTTACCTCAAAAAGATTTCAAGTGATTGAAAGCTCTTTGGGATTTTCGAAGGCCATGAAAAAGTGCTATATAAATGCAGGTTATCTCTCTGTCTATCTCTGTATCAATCATGTTTCAATCTATCTTTGAACATGCCACCAGGGCACTGTCAGCAGATTCAGTTTAAAACGAGCTGAGATCAGCCCAGGAGGGTCCCTCTGGAGGTCTTCCCCCCTGGTGGTCTGCAGGACAGTAACAGGAAGCTCTCCTTGTCATGCTATCCATTACCTTTGCTATTTTTATCACACAGGGCAAAAAAAAAACAGGTCCCTCCTCCAGTAGCATTTATTCCATCACCCTAACTGAACCAAGACTCCATCTCTGCTCCTGTCAACATAAATATTCCCAGATTCCATTCGGCACACTCACCGGGAGGCCTGAGGCTGAAGCGGGAGTGTCCCAGTCGCTGACACATGAGTTTCATACCCATGGCTACCATCTTTAACTCTCAGCCAGGCTCACAAAAGCCAACACAGTTCATTGCCGTTTTCGTTTTGTTTAAAGCTTCTTCTTCCTACATTGAACAGCCAAGGTGAACTGAAGTCGGAAAGGTTTTCTGGAATAAGTCATATTGGGGGAACAGAGGGATATCGGGATGTTTGTCCACAGATCCCTGAAAGTGGCAGGACAGGTTTAATAGTGTAGTTAAGGAGGAATACGGGACACTTGCCTTTATGGGACGTGGCACAGACTGGAAGAGCAGGGAGATGGTGTTAGAGTTGTACCAGCCACTCCAGCTGGAGTACTTCTGTCCAAGTGCTGGGAAGTGCAGGCAGTGGAGATAGGCTGGTGCACACTAAAATGGGCTGAAGGGCCTCTTCTGTGCTGTATGATTCGAAGACCCTTGAACAGTACTGAGCAGTAACCTGCTGGAACTGATGACCATATTGGCTTCTCAAAAGCTCTATTGGCCCAGTGGACGTTTCGGAGCAGCGTTACTCCAGTGTGGGAGACGTTGCAGCCCCTTCTGACCATGGCAACGTGAAATGTTGCTATTCCACGCTGCCAGGGAACTCTCTAGGACCTGCTTCGTTGGAGAAACGTGCCTCCATTTGTGATGACTTTGTTGAAGTTCACAGGCTGATGTCCCATAGCAGAGGATGCCCAGCACATGACCCCACGATGTGCGGTGGTGTTTGGGGGACCAGTCTCAGACAGCATGGCATCGTTGAGAAACCAGTCATAACATCAGAATCCTTTTTTATTCAGTCATTGAGTTCAAGTTCAGCATGGTTCAATAGAAAAGTGAACAGACATTTTGGTGCTGAGTTGGTCAGAACGGAGAGGTGTCTCTCAGTTTTACAGGCTGAGGTACCACACTGCCACCTCTGGTGGGAGGGTGTGATGACGACATGACATGTTTACATTGCATCTGCCATTGTCAATGGGGACAGAGGAATTCAGGAAGGAAAAATTTGCACTGAAGTGTCTTTCTAATCTTGACAACAGCAAGTTTATCGAGAGGGAAGGTGTCACTGTGGTCTCTGTACCTCCAGAGTCATTTGTTACACTCACACACTGAACTGTCAGGACACCTCCAGATCCTGTTTGTCTCCCTGTCGCATCTGTCACGTTTTCAACTTCTCCTTTCCCGGGGCATGAGCAATGCTCTCCAAACCAGCATTTATTGCCCGTCCCTAGCTGCCCACGAGGAAAGAATGTTGATCCACCTCTGCGAACTGCTGCAGTCCTGTGGTAGGGCACAGCCGCAGAACTGTCAGTGAGTCCCAGGATACCGACCCCGGCAAAAGGAAAAGAACAAACTTTTTCTGAAGAAGGCCTGAAACGTCAGCCTTCCTGCTCCTCTGATGCTGCTTGGCCTGCTGTGTTCATCCAGCTCTACACCTTGTTATCTCAGATTCTCCAGCATCGGCAGTTCCTACTATCTCAGAACAAACTTGTATTTATGTAACACTTTCACAACCATTACCAAAGCTCCTTCCAGCCACTAAAGTACTTCCTGAGGTGTACATGCTGTTGTAATGTAGGAGATTCAAGAGCCAATGCATGCACAGCAAGATCCCACTAAACAGCAATGCCATCTTGACTGGAGAATCTATAATCATGCTGTTAGCTGGGGATAAATATGAATCAGAGGACATTCAGAGAGCTCCCCTTCTTCTCTCCTTCCAGTGCCCCGGATCCTCAAGGTAACAGAGACCAGGAACACCTCCTCAGGACTGGCTGCTGCCAAAACATAGGACAGCAAACTCAGGGTGACATATGTTTTTCCAACTTGAGATTGCTGTTGCGGCTGGCCAGGCCCTATTCACTGCTTAGGCCCTTACAAACAGATTGTAATGGGTGTTCTTGTCCCTGTGGCAGAGATGAGCCCCAGTGGTGTTGGGTCAGGACTGGATATGGCTAACTGAGCACTTGGATTGGTGATGGGGATGGTGTTCCCATCACAGAGTTAAACCTGTCTTCCTCAACCTCACAAAATGAGTGGTTGAGCACTTGAAATGTCCTAACAGGCAAGGTTATGAGCCCAGTGGCACTCATGTAGATTTAGAGTAGTTTTCTGTCAGTGCCAGTTCCAAAGACCCCTTCTGTCCTGTGTTTCTGCAGTCAGCAATCTGACAGGATATTCTCTCGTGTAGACCGTACCCTGTATCAGCGGCCACAGGGGGGACACACAGGCTCGGTTTGTACATGGTGTGTCAGGGTGGTGTGAGTGTGCGGCTATATGAATGGGTGGTGGAGCTGACTGTAGGAAGTGAATGGCTTCCCGCAGCTCCTTCTTTGTATGTCTGAATGGCACATCCCAACAGTTGTGCCTTCAGAGCAGAATGCAAGGGTTTGGCGATATCACAGTGACTTTGGACATAATTACCTCATGTACAGTGTGACAGCTTTGCCTCAGTAGGTGTGCAATCCTAAGACTGCATACTGATGTAGAAAGACCCTGAAGTGAGAATATTGAAGGATGCCACTTGGGCCTAACAATGCAGGTCAATGTTTGTCAGCAAGCACACTGTCCTAATCACATTTACCCACTCTTACCCCACCTCACCCCTCTTCTTCCACCGATTTAAGATCGCTAAACACTCTGGATTAATTTCCTAGATACCACGGCAGAAAAATACTCAGCCACCTCATTCAAAATAATTAATGGTTGCTATCCTTCTTTAATCGCATCTATTACTTGGTTGTAAAAACAGTGGAAACGGAATGAAATGGGGCTTTTTGACTGAGCGGGGTCAGGTTCAAATGATGTAAACTTCCAGGGTTGAGGTATCAATCCCAATTGCTCCCCAGTCTAATCTGCAATGTTGCCATCGCTCCTTCCTGCCTGGTGTAGTGTGTGAAGAGTATTGTCCTATCCTATCTTACATCCTGCCTACATTCAGCATCTACTCTCACACACCAGGAGGCTTGGTGGTAATGTTAATCCTACCCTAGCAAGGGACTGAGAGTAAAGATGTTTTAATTCATTCTTCTCAACCCGTTTCCGATTTAAAAAAAAACACAAATGAAACTGAAACAAAAAGAGACGGGAGATCTGGATCAAAAGGATTCATGTCTTAAAGGCTCAGATCGAATCCTGTACCTGTCCCCGCCAACACTGACCTAAAACTAGCAACACAACCAGAGAATTCCACAGCTTTGGAGCAGGGATGTCGCTTTTGTAAAATGCACAGCCGCTCTCGCTAATTTTAGCCTTTTGCCCAGAGATAAGTGTTAACTTGGTGTCGGATACTGAAACTATTTATATCAGGACTAAAAAAAGCTTCTCATGATGAATTTACAACACAGGTTAGCACTGAGGTTATTCTGGGTGGGGGGTGGTTATAGAGGGAGGAGGTGGGGAACTCAATCTGAGTGAACCCCCCTCCTCCCTTCCCCGGTAGGGGAGGCCAGTTAACCCTTTAAAAGCTTCAGGCTCATTTTTAATTCCTTATTTTTGTTCTGCTTCCAGGAGCCTTGTCATCATCAGGAGTGTGTCTCCTGTCTGTCTAGTGGCATTGTGTGAAACTCAGCGGGACTGTTAGGAAGCTGGATGTGATTCTCAGCAGAACCAGAAAGCATGCCATCCGAACCGTGCATCCTGGTCCCACACACTCCTTGCAACAGGAATTAGCACGGGGAGCTGATTGATTCCCTCCTGACATCAGCTGTAAGAGCTGCCCTGTTCAGCTGATGCCAGCTCCGCAAGAAGCATGTCTGATTTAGGAATCTGATTTAGCTCAGTCGAGTACACTCTCAGCTAGCTCTGTGCTCGAAGTTATGGCTCTAAGCCGCATTCAAAAGACAGACGTCCACCCTCTATCTGACACAGGATGGTACCATACCTCGACAGCTCTGTCTTTAGGAGACGTTAATCTCGGGTGCCTGTCAATCTTCTCAAATAGGAAGAAAAGATCCCATGGCACTCTTTGGAAGAGACACGGGGTTTTATCCTAGACTCCTGGCCAATATTAATTCCCCCCAACCAACATTCACAAAAACAGATTACCGGGTCATTAGCACATTTCTGTTTATGAGGAGCTTGCTGTGAGCAAATTGGCTGCTGCATCTCCTGCACTAAAACAGAACACCTTCAAAAATACATCATTGGCTACAGAAAAGCTGAGGACAGGAAAGGTGCAATTTCCTTCTTGACAGTTCTCTGCATCTACCGTGTGAATGTTTGGACCAAACCAGAAATCTTTCAAATGATCAGTCAGGAGTAACAGAGGACTGGGATTTTCAGTTGGCCATTTCCATCCAGTAGCTCACCATATCACAGAGCACCCAGCCCCCTGAAATATTCCGAGATATTATTTGAGAATGCAGTCGTGTCAGCCATTCGAAAGACAACAAACTCGGAATGCCTCATTGAGTTTAGAAGGAAGAACTGGCTTTCTGTAGTTCCTTCCACAACCTCTGGATGTCCTGAATTGTCCTTCAGCCAATGCAAACAGTTACTTCTTATTCACTCTGTCAAAAGTCATAATTATTTTAAATCACTCCATTAATCTTACTCATAATCTTTTCTGCTCTAAGGAGTGCAATCCCGCCTCCTCCAGTTCTCTTCACATAATCCCAAGCATTCCTTTGCTCCCACAGAAAGCTCCCTGCAGGTAAAGTGGAACTGTGTGAATGTTTTCCGTCTCTCTCCCTTTACCGCTCCACTCTATCCTTGTGGGTGACGCAGTGTGTACCATTGACCAGAAAAAGTACCACAAATTAAAAAAACAGACACCATCAGTCAGGTAAAAGTGTCAAAAGCCCTGATAATTCAATCAACAAATGCATAACCTGATTACTTTGCTCACTAGTGCAACAAAGATATGAACTCACTGCGAATCTTAACATTGTCGACAGAGGAATCTCGTTATCAGTAAATCACTTGGTCAGTTGAAGTCCATTCCTCTGGGATTTTCTCAGTGTGTGGTTCAGTCGGGAGCACGTCTGCCTCTTAATCGAGTCACCAGCCAAATCCCCAATCAGAGCCTGGAGTGCATTCAGCAGAGCAGAGTGCTGTACTGCCAAGGTGCTGTCTTGTGTTAAACTGATAACTCCACCTGCCCTCCCTTGTAGACTCAGAGGATCCCATGACACTATTTAATGAAGCATAGCAGAGTTCTCATCTTGGTGGTACAAGATGACATCTCAATGAACGTCACTTAATAATCGACCTGGTCGTTTATCATGATGCTGTTTGTGGGATCTGGCTGTGCCACTTTTCCTGCATGACAACAATGATTACTCTTCCAGTAGCACCTAATTTCCTATGAAGCATTTATAACATCCCTGTGTCAGCGTCGGTTTCCTCCAGGTGCTCCGGTTTCCTCCCACAGTCCAAAGACGTGCAGGCTAGGGTGGAGTGGCCAGGGGAAATGCAGAGAGATAGGGTGTGGGGGGCGGGGGGGTGGGGTTGGGTCTAGCTGAGATGCTATTCGATGGTGTGGACTTGATGGGCCGAATGGCCTGCTTCCACATTGTAGGGATTCTACAATTCTATGATAGTATTCACAAAATAATGAGTTTTACCCTGAAAGCACCTCAGATGCATTTTGACCAATCCCTTAGCCTTCTAACTGATCATTGTCATCCACTTTGTTTTCTAAGTTTGAAGTTAGCTTGTCATTCACTTTGTGCCTGTCTGTTCTGAGCTGACTCTGAGTAATTTTGTCGGTTCACTTTAGCATTACTCAACAGCCAGCATTCTATATTTTGAGAGCAGTTTATGCATGTTGTTTTGGCATACTGGGGAATTGGTACCATCAACTTCCCAACAGTTCCTGCTCGGAAACTTCCACCCCCACCTCACCCCCACCCCATTACACAGTTGGTGATGGTCTTTTAATGAGCTGCTTCAATGCACATCCACAGATGTACCTTCAGCTGAAGATTGATACAGAGGTGTGCAGTGACCAGCAATTTCTAATCACACTGCATCCAACTGTCCTACCCATGGAAGAAGTCACACAGCGACTCTAAGGGCTGATCAATATCATATTCTACCATCAGCCAACGTTCACATTACTCCTGAACAGAAAGCATGGAAAAAGAAACTGGTTAGTTTCACAAACTTGCAACCTCCATCTCCTGATATAATAAAGGCATGGGAACATGTCCAACTCACAGTTCTCCTCCAAGCACCCCCCACACACACACACATACACACACACTCTCACACACACACACACACACACACACCGCATACACACACACACACTCTCACACATACACACACACCGCATACACACACACACTCTCTCACACACACACACACACTCTCTCACACACGCACACACACACCGCATACACACGCGCACACACACACTCACTTCTTTCTCAGTTGGAAATACATTGTTCTTCCTTCACTATCACTGGGTCACTTCTCATCTTCACCAAACAGACTGCAGGGGTTCAAAAAGGCATCTGGCCACCACTTTCTCAAGGGTAACTAGGGATGGGTCAGAAACCACCTGAGAACACAACTTCAAATACAGAGTCTGAGAATATTTTTCCAGATTAAAGGCACTTTATAAATGCAAATTGTTGCTAGATGAGGAAAGTGCTTTGTATCACAGAATCATACAGGGACAGAAGAGACCCTTCAGCCCATCGTGTCTATACCACCAACAGTCCCACTTTCCTGCACCAATCCCATAGCCTTCAATGTTGTGACATTTCAAGTGCTCACCCAAGTACCTTTTCCTGCTTCAACTTCACCCCACCCTCTCTCACAGGCAGCACATTCCAGACAGCCCCCTCCAATCCTCTGTTGGGGGTGAAAGGGTTTCCTCAAATCCCCTCTCAACCTCCGGCCCCTTGTTACTGACTCTTCAACGAAGAGGAACAGCTGCTTTCTACTCACCCTGTCTAGGCCACTCATAATCTTGTACACCCCTATCAGGCCCCCCCTCAACCTTCTCTGCTCCAAAGAAAACAACACAAGCTCTTTACAGCAGAAATGCTCTGTTCCAGCTGAATCTCCTTTTCACTCCCTTTAGTGTTATCGCATCGTTCCTATAGTGTGGTGACCAGAACTGCACACAGTACTCCAGCTGTGGCCTAACCAAAGTTCTGTACAGCTCCAGCATAACCTCCCT
>NC_063371.1:14842770-14855357 GCF_021869965.1 Rhincodon typus | reverse complement strand
CAGGTTACTCAGAAAGCTTTCTGATGGGGTGTCCTCAGTGATAATCATTCATCATGGGGAACCTTTCCAAAATCTCAGCGCCTACACGCCAGAGCGAACATCTCCACACAGGCCACAGGCAAAGGTTCTTGAGATTCGAGCTGCAGGAAATAGTCACCTGTCCTTCCTCCTCCATTTACTAAGTGACATGCTCTGGATTTACTCTCTTCACCTTCAGGCTTTCAATACTCGGCCTTCCTTTTATCTCAAGATCCACGACTAGGATTTATAAAAAGCCTTCAGGTAGGAACGTGGCCCATGGTGTTTCACACATCACCATATCAAATTTGACCCAGGCACATAGGGAGTTGTTAGAGCAGGTGACCCAATGTTTAGCTGAAGATCTGGATTTTAACAAGCAGCTTAGATGTGGAGAGAAAGCAGGAAGTTTAAGGACGGAATTCTGCGCATTGACAGTGAACCGCATGGCTGACAGGAGACCAGTGGGATACAGTAGAGACCAGAATTGGCAGACCTCAGTGAGTTTAGTGGGTTGTGGGCTGGAGGAGGTTACAGAGACTGGGAGGGCATTGAAACCAAAGAATTTGAAATTCAAGGCATTGCCAGACTAGAATCTAGGAAAGGTCAGTAAGCACAGGGTAGTGGGTGAATGGAACTTGGTGCAAATGAGAACAGTTTCAGATCAATGCAAGGTTGCAAAAGATGGGAGGATGCATACCATGTGTATGTGATTATACTCTCATCTGCCCTCATCCAGAATGCTTTCTAAGAAGTTCCCCCAGATTTTCCCAGTACCTGGCATTCCTATTGTCAATAGGTTAAAACAGATTTGTTAAAAATTCTACATTTCACAGATCTACATTTATTGTTTAGATTTCTTTCTGCTGGGTGAGACATGACATGCATCTTGGGAGGCAGAGTGGAACAGGCAAAAGCACATCAGAAATTTAGTTTCATTTGTCATCTTCTTTTCAATTACTCAGTCAATTCACTTCAAGTGAATTTGTGAAACAAAAAGGCAAATTTCAAAACCTACACTGAGGTGAATTTCTATTCGATCTGTGTGTGTGCGTGTCTGTGTGTGTGTTTGTGTGTGTGTCTGTGCGTGTGTGTGGTGTGTGTGTGTAAATGTGCACCTGCGTGTGTGTTTAAGAGATAACAATGACAGGACATTATTGCCTGTTGTAACTTTTTATTGTGCAGCTCTCTCACACACACACACACACACACACACACACACATGTTTTGTCTCACACAGACACACACACGCTGTCTCTCACACATACACACACACAGACTGGCATCACAGAGAGAGACTGGGATCAGAAAGAGATGCATAGAGACTGGCAAAACAGAGAAAAATTGCGAGATTACTATCAGGGACACAGAGAGAGAGAGGCTTGTTTAGGGAGAGACAAGCACACAAAGGAAGTGTTACGAGAGAGAGAGACAGACAGACACACACACACACACACACACACAGATGAGCATCACACAGAGAGAGAGAGAGATTTAACGGTAACAGAGAGAGAGAGAGAGAAAGACTTGCTTCAGTGAATGACATGCACATACCAAGAGCAGGATTCAGAGCAAGACAAACAGTTCAAGCTCTAGAAAAGGCACCAGGACTCTGAGGGTGAAGGTAGGAGAAGGTAGAAGTTTGGGGCAGTGGTTGGCAGTCAGGGACTAAGGTTGTGACTGGAAATAGTGGGGAAGTGTGGGGGATGAGTGAGAGCAGGACAAGGAGAAATGAATGAAAGGCTTGAGCAGATTGCTGAATCAGGAGAATCGATGGATAGGAATTGGAGCATGTGGGAAGGTAACAGAGTGGAGAGAAAGTGAAGATGGAAGAGTATTAATGAATGGGCAACAGCATCAGAGAGTGAGACCAGCAGGAATGATGAGGAGCGATAGACAGCAAACTGCTGGGGGACATATTCTCTCAGAAACACATCCCAAATGTCTCGCTCAACTCAGGAGGTGGCACCTGTGGATCAATGGGTAACATTGTCACCTCTTCAGTCAGAAAGCTGTGGATTCCAATGAGAACCTGATTTACACCGATGCCTCTATTACAGTGCTGGGGGAGAGCTGCATTGTTGGAGGTGTCACCTTTTAGACAAGATGTTTAAGAACTGCACCATCTGCTCTCTCAGGTATATGTTAAGATCAGGGCTCCCTGGTGTCCTGGGCCAATATTTATCCCTCCACCAAAACCATTCACTATTAGACTGGGAGATTGCTAGACACAAGCTAGGTTCCATGTTTTCTGCACAGTAACAGTGACAACATGTTCGTAGTTACACTAAGGAGGTGAAAGTTACAATACAGACCCACATGTTTTGTTCTTTTTCATGAAATTAGTCAAATTAATATAAATTATGATGAAATAAACTTTTTCTACAATATCAAATGATGAGAAATCTCCCTGAATGAATCACAGATAATGCAGTAACTGTCCAACACACCTGCTGTTAAACTTAGTATGGCGTTTTTACAGCTGATCTTTTTTTAACAATCAAATACTGGGGGTTTAATTAAGAGACAGAATTCTGCTCTCTCCCCTTGTCCTTTATGGTCTCATTTGAACACAATTGGATTAGATTAATTCGATTACATTTCATGTTCAGAAAGAGAAATTTTTACTAAGCCACTGGTCTAATTTCCCCCCTTTTTCCAATCACATACGAATTAAAACAACTTGGTCCTCTTTGCTCAATATGTGCATTCTATGAGATTCTACGTACAAAAGTCTGCACTGAGTTATCATCTGGGTCAGCGCTTGTCCTGTCCCCTTGCAAATGACTCTTTTAAAACAATGTCCTTTAAATAGAATCCATGCCACTGTGCCTTCGAATCTGCTGGCAGATTGGAGATTAACTCGGAGACACCGGCTCATGTTGATCTACTCCCTTTATGGATCACACACTCAGTTCCCTGTCCACTCACCCCATTCATAAATACATCAGTTTTCACACCAATATAACAAAACAAAGTCAATCTTCAGTGCTCCCAGCACATCACTTTTACAAACTGAATGCACACCTCAGAGATTCAGGTCTTTCTCCAGATCCCAGGATTTCTGAGCATTGGCTGGGAAACAGTACAGGCTGAAAAGATTTAGCACATCATTTCAATGATATTGCTTTCATTTCTACTGCTCATTCTTTCTTTTCATGTCTTTTAGGGGTTTATTTTTCTCCTGCCTCACTATCTGGCCATGCCCATGTGCTATCCACTTGGGACTGAGAAAATTGAAACTTGCTTTTTAAAAGTTTAAAATGGGCTTAAAAGCTGAAGAGATAGCACATTCTTAAAACAATGCAGTTTGCTTGCAATTTCAGAACAGACATTGTCCCTCCAAGTGGTAAATATGAACTTGCTTTAGATTTCAATATTTCAGGCTATGATCCACTGTAAGTAAAACATGCTACTGACTCACCTGGGCTTGAAGGCTCAGCAATAAAAACTGCAGAAATCTGTCGCAGAAAGAAAGTACAGATAAACATTAACAATCTGAGCACATTTTCAAACTGCCAAATATCAGAGAGGATTGCTTGAAACTGCTGCAGCATTCGAAATGGAAATTGAAGCGAAAAGCTCTTACAGATAAATGCACTGAGGCGCTAGCGGATGCATAGCTGGCACTCTCGCGTATTTGCTGCACTCCTGACTCCTGGCTCCTTCAAACGAAGCTTTGACAGCCTGCCTTTTCTGGTGTTTCCTATCCGCCGACAAAAAAGTTCACCAGGTCCGGGGGAGGAGGAGGAGGAGGAGGAGAAGGAGGGTGGGTGGGGGGTGGTGGTGGGTAGTGGGGGTAGTGCAGGGTGAAGGAGCCTTTAATGCAGCCTACAGGCCAGTCAGAACAACGACTAGGAGCCTGGCAAAGTCAATGCTTTGTGTTTTCTTTTGCCACACAGCGAAAGGGAGCAAATTCCAGCTGGTTCCACATTTAAAGAGCGAGAATCATGGCACTGAACTTCAAGTGGAACTCTCCAGCATGAACTCTGTCCTCGAAGAGAGAAGAGCCTCTCTTTTACAAGGGAACTCCCGGACTGTTAGAAATAGCAGGATCATCTCGAAAGTGTCAGGCAGAGCTAGTCCCGGGACTCTCAACAGAAAGTTCTTCACTGAAGCCGTCCGTGCTTCGTGCCTCTACCCTATAGATGGGAGAAGGTAGCTCTGTCCTCCAGGCTGGGAAGGGGATAGACTGAAATATGGGCCAGAGGAGCTGGAGAGAGAGAGACTGCAACAGGAGAGGGTGTGGGGGAGGTGGACACTTGGGAGATAGTGTCTCTCTCTCTCTCTCTGTCTTTGCCACTTGTTACATGAGCAGCCTCTCGGCCACTGGTTCCCGATACAATCTGTTGAGAAGGACCCTCAGCAAACATTTCCCAACTGCCAGGCAGTCATGTCCTTCAAAGTACTTCTTGTTTTGTCACCGTCGTCAGAACCCAACAAAAGGATCTCTCTTCAAATGTCAGCCCTAGTATTTTTTTTTATTTGCAGTCAGAGAATGGTCTGGCAGGTTGTACAGGAAATGGAGTGGAAGCCAATTGTTGGAATTCAGTTTCTCCCTCTTCTTAGTTTGCCTGCAGTCCTCCTGTCACTTAGGGCAGACCGAGAGCTGCACAGCAAGATCCAATCGTCCGTCCCTCCCAAAATCCATCATTTCACTCCAAACTCTCCACTTAGCCCAGCCCAGCCTCCACTTTCTCTACCACAGAGAAACAGGCATCTGTATTTCAACAGCACCTTTCACAGCCTCAGTACATCCTAAAGTGCTCCACAGGCAACAAATTACTTCCCCGGGTGAATTCTCGGTTGTAATGTGAAAATCCTTAAAACAAGCCTGGACCACCTCTTGGCTCCTGTCCTTAAATATCCTTCTCATCAAACCACCCTCTCTCCTTCCCTCCACCCTCTGTCCCTCCATCTATCAACCCTCCCTCCCACTATCTACCTTCTGTCCCTCCATCTCGGTCCCTCCCTACATCCACTCACCCTACATCCATCCATCCTCCCTCTCTCCATCCACTCTCCCTCCATTCATCCACACACCCTCTCTCCATCCATCCACGCTCCCTCCCTCTCTCCATTCCTCCATGCCCCCTCCGTCCTTCCATCCATCCACTCTCCATTCCTGCATGCCACCTCCCTCCCTCCATCCATCTTCTCTCCATTCCCTCATGCCCCCTCCCTCCATCCATCCACTCTCCATTCCTCCATGACCCCTCCCTCCACTCTCCATTCCTCCATGACCCACTCCCTCTCTCCCTCCACTCTCCATTCCTCCATGACCCCCTCCCTCTCTCCATCCACTCTCCATTCCTCCATGACCCCCTCCCTCCCTCCAGCCATCCACTCTCCATTCCCCCATGCCCACTCCTCCCTCTCTCCATCAACTCTCCATTCCTCCATGCCCCCTCCGTCCCTCCATCCTCCCCTCTTTGCAAACATTAGAGCTGGCTTCTTGAGCTTCTCACAGCCTTATTCACCTGCAATGCCCCTCCCTTCCCCCAACCTGCTTGAAGCATCCTTTTTCCGTGTTTTCAAGCATCTCACCTTCTTCTAGCCCAACATCGACTTTCTCCTCGTTGTGACTCTGTGGGAACACCCACCACTGTGAATCTGGAAGACTGTGTGCCTGATTTCCACTTCACAGTCTTGAGCACATTATTCAAGCTGACTGTATCAATGCAATACTGAACAAGCTTGACACTGTCCAACATTAACCCAAGGCCCTGGGTCTTAGCTGGATGCTAGACTCCCCAAGGTAATCTTCCAAAGAGAGTGCGGGAGAGCTCTCATCGATATGTATCACACAACCATCAGCACTGAGCTGGATCATTGTCGCATTGCTATTTGTGGGTGCAAAGTATTTTCAGGTGCCCTGAAATGTGAATGGCACTGTGCGAAGACAAACTCCTGTTTTCTTGTTAAGAGCTGATGATGACTGAACACATCTGGATCCCACAGTAGATTTGTGAACCCTTTTATTTGAAGAGGTTTAATGTCGCCAGAGGGGTGGGGTGAAACCAGGCTGTCGAAGGGATCTGAAATCAGGTTCAACTGTTTCAAAGTGAACTGACTGGGGCATGAGGAACCAAGGTGCTAGGAAAGCCGGAAGGTCTGAAGGTGGATAATTCACCCAGACCAGATGGACTACACTCCCAGGATTCTGAAGGACAGAGCTGAGGAGATTGTGGGAAATTGGTGGTCATCTTTCAGGAATTATTGGAGTCAGAGGGGGTCCCAGAGGACTGAAAAATGGATAATGTGACACCCCGGTTAAAGAAGGGATGGAGGCAGGAGACAGGAAACTCCAGGCCGAAACTACAGGCTAGGTCATTGGTAAGATTTTAGAATCCATGATGAAGGATGAGATTGCAGAGTACTTGGAAGTGCACAGTAAAATAGTGCTGAGTCAGCATGCCTTCGCCACGCCTGACAAATCTGTTAGAATTCTTTGAGGAGGTAATGAACAAGTTAGACAAAAGAGAGCCAGTGGATGTGATCGATTTGGATTTCCAAAAGACCTTTGACAAGCTGCTACACAGGACGCTCCTCAGTAAGATAATGGTATTATCTTACCCATGGTATTAAGGGCAAGGTACTGGCATGGATAGAAGGTTGGCTGACTGGCAGAAGGCAGAGAGTGGATAAAGGGATCTTTTCAGGATGACAGCCAGTGACAAGTGGAGTTCTGCAGAGGTCTGTGTTGGGACCACAAATCTTCACGTTACACATTAATGATCTGGACAAAGGAACTGAGGGCACTATGTTTGCAGGTGACACAAAGATAGGTAGAGGAACAGGTAGTGTTGAAGAAGTGGGGAGGCTGCAGAAGGAGAGGCTAGGAGAGTGGGCAAAGAAATGGCAGATGGAATATAATGTGGCAAAGTGTGAGGTTATGCACTTTGGCAGGAGGGATAGAGGAGTAGGCTGTTTTCTAAATGGGGAAAAGCTTTGGAAATCTGATGTACAATGGGATTTGAGAGCCCTAGTTCAGCATCCTGTTAGGGTTAACATGCAGGTTCAGATGGCAGTTAGGAAGGCAAATGCAATATTAGCATTCATTTCTAGAGGGCTAGAATACAAGAGCAGGGATGTCCTGCTAAGGCTGTATAAGGCTCCGGTCAGACCGCATTTCGAACATTGTGAGCAGTTTCAGGCCCCATATCTAAGGAAGGAGGTGCTGGCATTGCAGATCCCGGGGATCATATGAGGAGTGGTTGAGGACTCTGGGTCTGTACTCGATGGAGTTTAGAAGGGTGAGGGGGGGAATCTGATTGACACTTACAGAATACTGAGAGGCCTGGATTAGATTAGAATCCCTACAATGTGGAATCAGGCCATTCGGCCCATCAAGTCCACACCGACCCTGCAAAGAGCATCCCATCCAGTGCCCCGTAGAATTTAGAATTTTAGAATTAGGTTTATTGGCTGACCCTAACCCTAACCCATGGGGCTCATTGTCAATAAAATGGAGAGCTGAAACACAGTCGTGTTCATGTTGCTACGCTTCAGCTGAGATCGGGATGCAAAGGCCATTGTGTTTCTGGTGTTTGCTGGAAGGTCGCTTTGATGTTCTGACCTGAGATCAGCAGAAGTGGGAAATTGCTGAGTTTGCTGTCTAATGCTAAACTGTCAATACTAATGTAGTCTTGGGATGTGAGGGTCACCACCAAAGCAAGCATCAATAAGACGTGAGACAGTGGTAGTGAACCATGTTCAAGAGCGACCTATACAGTAAATGGAAAAGCCCTGGGGAAAATTGCTGCACAGAGAGATCTGGGTGTTCAGGTCCATTGTACCCTGAAGGTGGCAACGCAGGTCGATAGAGTGGTCAAGAAGGCATATGGCATGCTTTCATTCATCGGACGGGGTATTGAGTACAAGAGTTGGCAGGTCATGTTACAGTTGTATAGGACTTTGTTTCGACCACATTTGGAATACTGCGTACAGTTCTGGTCGCCACATTACCAAAAGGATGTGGATGCTTTGGAGGGGGTGCAGAGGAGGTTCACCAGGATGTTGCCTGGTATGGAGGGCGCTAGCTATGAAGAGAGGTTGAGTAGATTAGGATTATTTACATTAGAAAGACGGAGGTTGATGGGGGGACCTGATTGAGGTGTACAAAATCATGAGAGGTATAGATAGGGTGGATAGCAAGAAGCTTTTTCCCAGAGTAGGGGACTCAATTACTAGGGGTCACGATTTCAAGGTGAGAGGGGAAAAGTTTAAGGGAGATATGTGTGGAAAGTTCTTTACGCAGAGGGTGGTGGGTGCCTGGAACGCGTTGCCAGCAGAGGTGGTCGAGGCGGGCGTGATAGCATCATTTAAGATGTAGCTAGACAGATACATGAATGGGCAGGGAGCAGAGGGATACAGATCCTTGGAAAATAGGCGACAGGTTCAGATAGAGGATCTGGATCAGCGCAGGCTTGGAGGGCTGAAGGGCCTGTTCCTGTGCTGTAATTTTCTTTGTTCTTTGTTCATGTTGTTCTATCTCAGTGTTTGGCACGCTTGCCTTCATTGCTCAGTCCTTTGAGTGTAGGAGTTGGGAAGTCGTGTTGAGGTTGCACAGTACATTGGTGAGACGTCTTCTGGCCGCCCAGTTATTGGAAGGATATTTTTAAGCTGTAGAGGGTTCAGAGGAGATTTACCAGGATGTCGCTGAGTATGGAAGGATGGAGTTATAAACAAAGGCTGGATAGGCTGGGACTTTTTACACTGGAATGTAGGAGATTGAGAGGCAACCTGATAGAAGTTCATAAAATATTGAGAGGTACAGGTAGGGTTAATGGGTGTTGTCTTTTCCCTGTGATGGGGGATTTCAAGGCTAGGGGGCACATTTTAAGGTGAGAGGAGAGAGATTTAAACAAGACATGAGGGGCAAATGTTTTACACAGAGGGTGGTTCGCGTGTGGAATGAACTTCCCGAGGAAGTGGTGGATGTGGGTACAATTACAACATTTAAAAGACATTTAGATAAGCGCATGAATAGGAAAGGTTTGGAGGGATATAGGCCAGGAGCAGGCAGGTGGGACTAGTTTAGTTTGGGATTATGGTCGGCATGGACTGGTCGGGCCGAAGGGCCTGTTTCCGTGCTGTATCTGTCTGTGAAGGGTTTCCACAGAGTAAGGGAAGAGAAATTGGTTCCATAAGCTGAAGGATCAGTAACAAGAGGGCACATAATTGTAATCATTGGTAAATGTGCCAGAAAGAAGGTATATTCCATTTTTCTGAAGAAGGGTCCAGACCCGAAACGTCAGCTTTCCTGCTCCTCTGATGCTGCCTGGCCTGCTGTGTTCATCCAGCTCCACACCTTGTTATCTCAGCCTCCAGCATCTGCAGTTCATACTATCTCTTAGGAAGAAGGTATATTTGTTTGTATCCAGTGGGACATTGGGATCTGGAATTTGCTGCCAGGATGGGTGGGAGAAGCAGACTCAATCATAATGTTCCAGTGGGAACTAGCTGAGCACTCGAAAAGAGGAAAGGTGCAGGGTGCTAGGGGAAGAAAAGGGGAGTGGGATTAATTTGAAAGCTCCATCAGACAGCCAGCACTGGTATGAAGTATTTTCTGCGTTGGCTCATTCAGTGGGCTTGGCTACACTGTAGAGAGGATTGAGTGGGGCTGCAATGACTGCATGGTAGACTGGGTCAGGGATGATCAGTTCACCTCCCCTCGGGACATGAGTCAGCTCATTTCACTTTGAGGGGCAAGACCTGCTTTTCCTGATGCCAGCTCAAGACAACAGGCACAAATTTCCAAAGCCTACAGGCAACTTCCCCGGGTCACATCATCAATACACTCTCTCAGCCATGAGTAGCTCTCAATGCACACTAACAATATCCACATGCTAATGACTGCCAGACCGTGTTTACTCCTCATCATTATTATGTATAAGTGCAGGCACACCAAACATTTGTAACAAGGCTCATTCAGGTCTTATCAGCTTCACAAATGCAAAATAGTATTCGACTTTATCAAAGCAGGAGGGTGTGAAAACTATTGAGTGCCTAATAACACAATTAACAGTAATTGGATGAACTTTTCCTTCCAGCACTTTTTTGATATGGTGGAGATGACTGGGAGGAGGAGGCGGGGGGAAGGTAGGAGGGATTTAATGTGCTGCTATAGGGTGGCTGTCTGTTAAAGATCAATACATTCCCAATCCACATCCATACGATGGGAACATTCTGGGCCAGCACTGCTGCTTCTAAAAATCACACTACTGCCAAGAATGAGAGAATCTTTAGTTGCTCTTTTGTTTTGTTGCCCAAAGTCACGGTTATTTTATTTATACGCTGCTGACTGCAGTGGGAAATAGGCACAAGAAGACAGAGCTGAAACTTAGGTCAGAGTGAATGGGAAGATAAAAACCCGAGAGAACTGCATGTGCTGGAAATCAGAAACAAAAACAGAAATTGCTGGGAAAACTCAGCAGGTCTGGCAGCATCCGTGAACAGAAATCAGAGTTAACGTTTCGGGTCCGGAGAGAATTGAAGAAGGGTCACCGGACCTGAAACGTTAACTCTGATTTCTGTTCACAGATGCTGCCAGACCTGCTGAGCTTTTCCAGCAATTTCTGTTTTCATTCCTACAGACTGTGGTACAGTTTCCATTCACACCCACAGTGTGTGATTCGGTACAAAACTGAGTCTCTGAATTCAAGAGAGAAATGTATTTATTTATCTGGGCACCTTTCACATCCTCATGGTATCCCAGAGCAGCTTACAATTAAGTCACTGTTGTCATCTTGCAATGACAACAGCCAGCTTCACACAGAAGGATCGCTCAGTTAATGTTCATTATCATGTGGGAACGTTCCCAGTCGCTTGGGAGGGCACAGAGAGACTGGGTTTAAGTCACATCCAAACATCTGTGAGCACCTCTGAGTGACTGTGTTAGTACAGGATGGCTGATGACTTCCATCTTGGTCCCCGATGATATTAGGACCCAATGTTAGGCTGGAAACAGAAGGCATGTTATCCAAATGGACTGGTATGGGCGGAAAGGCAGGTGCTGAGACCCACCTAGCGATAAAAAACATCATACAATCCTCGCATTAAGTTTCAATGATAACTCAAATTGAAAAATGAGTGGCTTCCAATTGGTGAAGGAGATCATTTCGCATCATTTGTTTGACACCTGTGCTAGTTGACCTCTCAAGTCATTGCTTCTTGTTTAGTTTATTGTGGAGCAAAGATTTCTTCTGTTTCTTCAGGTAAACTGCCCATGGAGACTGAAGGAGTGGGTTTTTGTTTTGCCCCTTGGTGATGCTGTTCGGGGTCAAGGGGTCAAACCATGAGAATTAGGGTCAAGCTGTTCCTGCATGTCTTCACAAAGCACTTCTTTACTCACAGGCAAGAGGCTCCCCCAAAAGCTCTTCAGGGTCAAATGAACATTTCAAATGGAAATCATCAATTGGAAAAGGTACAATGGATCCAAAGTGGGGAAGTAGAGTTCAGAGCAGATCAGCAGTGATCTGGTTGAAGAGGAGAAAAGACTTGAGGAACTGGAACAACCTGTGCCTGTACCCATGTTGCTGAGATTAAATCCAATGATTAAAGCCATGAACCTGCCTTATGGGTTACTGAGAGAACATGTGCAGCTGGTATTTTCAGTCTGAAGTTGAATAAATGACATTGTTTCTCTTTTCAGTTAAAGGCTGTGGAAGCATCATGCCTGGGTTCTTCCACGCTATCGTTTGTGGGAAGGTTCATCATGAGTTTTAAGACAATATGCCATTTCTGCCATGTGCAGTCTGCAAAATCCAATTCTGCTGTATTGTTTGAAAGTTATAAGACCCAATTAGGTATCACTTCAGATCAGTCAGAGTTCATTTCCTTGTTCAGTGATTGGAGTCAAAGGTTGATGGCAGATGAATGCTGAACACCTGTAAGAGGTAGAATGGGATACCGAGGGTATGCTAAGTTATGTAGTCTTTATATACATGTAATTTGATCATATAACCACAAACATGTTGACATTAGATACACTATAGTTGTAACCAGAGGGTACCATGTTACACTTGCTGGAGTATTTGTTTAAAATACTTCCATTCTTTTATTCCCCTCCCAACTCCTTTGGCTTTCCCATATCTCGAAGTTATCCCCATTGGGTAGAAATATTCTAGAGTTCAGACAAGGTTCATTCATTGTGTAGGGTGAGAGTCCTGGATCCTGTAAACTAATAGTGCTGTAGGAACACCTTCTCTGCAACAATCTTCAGCAGGAGGTCGCAAATCTCACGCAGAAGGACAAACCAACAACATCTCGGTGCTGCCCCAACTCTGGCTTTTTGGACATGCTTCAATTCCATCACAGCAGCATTGCTATTCAACTCTCTCAGTTCTCCTCAAAGATCCATTCCTAACCATGCCTGCCTGTAGATTCCTCTCCTGGTGCTACAGGTGTTGGTGCTGTTACTCCTGCACTGGTGTTACAGATATTGGTGCTGTTACTCCTGTACTGGTGTTACAGGTGTTGGTGTTGTTACTCCTGTACTGGTGTTACAGGTGTTGGTGTTGTTACTCCTGTACTGGTGATACAGGTGTTGGTGCTGTTACTGCTGT
>NC_063371.1:14842089-14842760 GCF_021869965.1 Rhincodon typus | reverse complement strand
TACAGGTGTTGGTGCTGTTACTGCTGTACTCCTGTAACAGATGTTGGTGCTGTTACTCCTGTACTGATGTTACAGGTGTTGGTGCTGTTACTCCTGTACTGGTGTAACAGATATTGGTGCAGTTACTCCTGAACTGGTATTTTGGTGTTGGTGCAGTTACTCCAGTACTGGTGTTACAGGTGTTGGTGCAGTTACTCCTGTACTGGTGTTACAGGTATGGGTTCTGTTACTCCTGTAGTGGTGTTATTGGTGTTGGTGCTGTTACACCTGTATTGGTGTTACAGGTGTAGGTGCTGTTACTCCTGTACTGGTGTTACAGGTGTTGTTGCTGTTACTCCTGTATTGTTGTTACAGATATTGGTGCTGTAACTCCTGTTCTGATGTTACAGATGTTGGGGCTGTTACTCCTGTACTGGTGTTATAGATGTTGGTGCTGTTACTACTTTACCGGTGTTATAGGTGTTGGTGCTGTTACTCCTGTACTGGTGTTACAGATGCTGATGCTGTTACTCCTGTACTGATGTTACAGGTGTAGGTGTTGTTACTCCTGTGCCGGTGTTACAGATGTTGGTTCTGTTACTCCTGTACTGGTTTTACAGATGTTGGTGCTATTACTCCTGTACTGGTGTTAAAGGTGTTAGTGCTGTTACTCCTGTACTGGTGTTACAGGT
>NC_063371.1:14840741-14842079 GCF_021869965.1 Rhincodon typus | reverse complement strand
TGTTGGTGCTGTTACTCCTGTACTGGTGTTACAGGTGTTGGTGCGGTTACTCCTGTACTGGTGATATATGTAACGCCACCAACATCTGTAGCATCAGTAGAGTAGTAACAGCACCAACACCTGTAAAACCAGTACAGGAGTAACAGCACCAATATATGTAACCCAAGTAAAGGAGTAACAGCCAACACCTGAAACACCAGTGCTGGAGTAAGAGTACAAATATCTGTAACACCAATGTGGGAGTAACAGCACCAACAACTGTAACACCTGTGCAGGATTAACAGCACCAACATCTGTAACACCAGTACAGGAGTAACAGCACCAACATCTGTAACACCAGTACAGGAGCAATACCAACAACATATGTAACACCTATTACAGGAGTAACTGCACCAATATCTTTAACAACAATATAGGAGTAACAGCATCAACACCTGTAACACCAGTACAGGAGTAACAGCACCAATATCTGTAAAACCAGTACAGGAGTAAGTGCACCAACATCTGTAGCATCAGTACAGGAGAAACAGTACCAACAAATGTAACACCAGTACAGGAGTAACAGCATCAACACCTGTAACATCAGTACAGGAGTAACAACAACAACACCTGTCACACCAGTACAGGATTAACAGCACCAATATCTGTAACACCAGTACAGAAGTAACAGCACCAACACCTGTAACACCAGTACAGGAGTAACAGCACCAACACCTGTACAGGAGTAACAGCAACAAAACCTGTAACTGCAGTACAGGAGTAACAGCACCAACATCTGTAACACCAGTAAAGGAGCAACAACACCAACACCTGTAACACCAGTACAGGAGTAACACCAACAACATCTGTAACACTATTACAGGAGTAACAGCACCAATACATGTAACACCAGTAAAGGAGCAACAGCATCAATATCTGTAACACCAGTAAAGCAGTAACAGCACCAACATTTGCAACACAAATACCGGAGTAACGGCACCAAAACCTGGAACACTAGTACGGGAGTAACAACACCAACATATGTAACACCAGTACAGGAGTAAGTGCACCAACATCTGTAACACCAGTACAGGAGTAACTGCACCAACACCAGTACAGGAGTAACAGCACCAACATCTGTAACACCAGTAAAGGAGCAACACCAACAACATCTGTAACACCTATTACAGGAGTAATGGCACCAATATCTGTAACACAAGTACAGCAGTAACAGCACCATCATCGGTAGCACCAGCACAGGAGTAACAGCACCAACATCTGTAACACCAGTACAGGAGTAACAGCACCAAAGCCTGAAACACCAGTACAGGAGTAAGAGCACCAACATCTGTAGCACCA
>NC_063371.1:14840357-14840731 GCF_021869965.1 Rhincodon typus | reverse complement strand
ACAGGAGAAACGGTACCAACATCTGTAACACCAGTACAGGAGTAACAACACCAATATCTGTAAAACCAGTACAGTAGTAAGTGCACCAACATCTGTAACACCAGTACAGGAGTAACTGCACCAACACCAGTACAGGAGTAACAGCACCAACATCTGTAACACAAGTACAGGAGCAACACCAACAACATATGTAACACCTATTACAGGAGTAACGGCACCGATATCTGTAACAACAATATAGGAGCAACAGCATCAACACCTGTAACACCAGTACAGGAGAAACAACACCAGTATCTGTAAAACCAGTACAGGAATAAGAGCACCAATATCTGTAACACCAGTACAGGAGTAACAGCACCAAAACCTGAAACACC
>NC_063371.1:14824976-14839857 GCF_021869965.1 Rhincodon typus | reverse complement strand
AAGTTCTGAGCACAAGTCTTCAGTACTATTGCTGGAATGTTGTCAGGACCCACAGTCTTTGCAGCGTCCAGTGTCTGCAACCATTTCTTGATATTACATCCATTAAATCGAATTAACTGAACACTGGCATTTGTGATGGTGGCGTCTCTGGAGCATGCTGAGATGGATCATCCACTCTGCTCTTCTGCCTGAAGATTGTTTCAAATGCTTCAGCCTTATCTTTTGCATTGAGAGATAGTAGGAACTACCAATGCTGGAGCCTGAGATAACAAGGTGTAGAGCTGGGTGAACACAGCAGGCCTTCAGAAGTTTCTGAAGAAGGGTCCAGACCCGTAATGTCAGCTTTCCTGCTCCTCTGATGCTGCTTGGCCTGCAGTGTTCATCCAGCTCTACACCTTGTTATCCCAAGTATTAGTTTAGTGTCTTTGCCATTTCTGGGTTTCCAATTGTTAGCTCACCATTTTCTTCCTCGAAAGGGCCAACCTTTATTTTCACTATTCTCTTCCTCTTTACATACATGTGGAAGCTTTTGGTATTTATCATAACTTCAACTATTTTAAGAAGCGAGTCCCAAGTTCCTTGACTCGAACATCTTCATTGGATTAGATATCAGTTGTCCCTTTAGATTGAGTGTTTAGAATAACGAACATTAAACCTTTTTCACTACTGAATCCATCCTTCCCTGCAGAGGACTTCATATTTGAAATAAAAATGCCAACCTACCAAATGACGTTATTGAATATGTCAGTAAAACCACATTTTTATTTGGCTAAACAATGTGGAAATAAAGAATACAATAGCAGAATATTGATTATGATGTCAACCAATGTGTTAGTGGTTAAATGAGAGTGTCAATGCTCATCATTAGGAGATTTTGCTGTACTTTGTATGGTTCTTGCGCCCCAAAATACAAGGTATGGAGAACAGTTACATAATGCGAAATACATGCCTAACATCAATTGCACTCACTTCTATTGGTGTCACTTCCCAATTTATTTGATGAAAAATGTAACCAATAATTTCCATTCTGTCAGAATGGTATTAGGATATGCTCAGCCTGTTGTAAATTAATTTGCAGGTTCTGTGAGTGTTTTGCTTTTACAGTTGCTGGGTTATCTTAGATTTAACTAACTGTCAGATTAATTCAGAAGGAATTTGCAGCTAAACACATAACTGAATAAAATCATACAGTTCTTACATTTGAATCCAGTGCTTTGGTTCTTCTCCTGAGGCTACTAGTCAGCGGAGTGACCTTTGCAACATTTATGCTGATTTCATTTCCAGTGTACTTTTGAATGAAGGTCTTTCACAAACTCCTGAGTTCAATGTGATTGAATTATAGCAAGGAAAAACTCACGAAAAAAAATTCTTTTGCCATATGTGGGAAGGCAATTAAATTGATGTGTTCCTTGAGAGCACCTTTTCCCTTGGTTGTACCAGTTGTGAAAAGTTTTAAAAATCAGATTTGTTTCACCTGAAATGATTCTTGCACTAAAACTGGAAAAGGTGAAAATGAAGAACGTTAAGTCAGCAACTGCTACAGTGAAGGTATCTCAAAAGAAGCCTGTCACAACTGAGAAGTAAATCAATGTGAGCTCGGAGCTGGCTCTGCGACAAAGAAACCTATCATTTGTGCGATATTAGCATACGAAGCAATTGTCTCAAAACCCTTTCATTTATTTTAATCAAGGCATTGACCCACTCATCATACTTAAAATGTCAGACAGGAAAGTTTTAGAGGAATTCACTGCATGTATATGCTAACATTGCTCATTGTTTCCTCCTGCTCCCCCCTTTGACATGAGCAGTATGAATTTCTGAAAATCTAAGCTGGACTCTTGAGTTGGACTGAAGGGTAACAGATGGCCTGCCAATTGTCCCTCACTTTGCACCGTGGCAAATAATATGAGCAAGTTTGGTGACTAAAATTGTAAGTAACAGCAAACCCAATTGCAATGAGCACAGTTGCCAAGATGAGAAAATTGTCGTGAAAAGTGAAGCCAAGTGCACAAGTTTAATCTCGTAATGGCTGGGGTAGTTTAGACAGGCCTGCCTCCTCACATAAGCCTATGCTTGTGGAGTGATTACCCTCAAGTTATACAGTACGGATTGTCTCTCTCTAATGGAAAGAGATGCCTGTGGCCCGTTGGGGAGTATGGCACCATTCATTAGCAGAGGAGCAAAAATGGTGATAAAAATTAGGATTCCCTGTGAATGTAGATTTGATGCATTGATGGACTCTACAATTGGTGGTCATACCATTAAGCTACCTGGACATTCAAATTTCGTCCAACGTTTGGGGCCTCTCCCTCATTTTCCTCCTTTAAGAGACTCCTTCTCACCTATGTTTTTGCCCAAGTTCTTGATCATAAAGCCAAATATGTGCTTTCATGTCTTGGGGGTCAGACTTTGTTTTATACTACTCCAGAAAGCATTTGAGATGTTTTATTGTAGTAAAGGCAATTATATAAGTTTTGTTGTCATTATATCCTGCCACAGTACAAGGCTTCATGGCCCATGAATCTAACTCCTCAAAGTGGTCAGCAATCTGGGATTAATTATCTTCATCCCAAACAAGCTGCACTGCTCACTCAGGAAGCTCTTGCTGTCTGAGTTTGCTTGTTTTCTGTGAACTGCTCTGAGTTCACCTTGACTGTAAGCAGCAGCATGGTGGCTCAGTGGTTAGGACTGCTGCCTGACAGCGCCAAGGACCCGCGTTTGATTCTACCCTTGGGTGATTGTCTATGTGAAGTTTGCACATTCTTCCTGTGTTTATTCATTTTAAAAGTTGGAACAGCGGAAACAGCCTGAGTGGGTGTGGTCAAGCTCTCACAGATTGAGGATTTTAGTTAGTTTTTCTTCAGAAGAATGGTCCCGATCCGAAACATCAGCTTTCCTGCTCCTCTGATGCTGCCTGGCATGCTGTGTTCCTCCAACTCCACACTGTGTTATCTCTGACTCCAGCATCGGCAGTTCTTACTATCTCTGCATGTGAAACAGTCTGAATTTGCCTTTTTGCCAAGGGTTTGTTTATGGAATGTTACTATATTGGAACAGTAAATTAGTCAGAGCTACTATATCTATTGTCTAAAAGAGTTAAGTTACTCCAAGCTCTTCTTTCTTTTGTCTGCATTTTAATGATAATGTTTGAATAAATTGTGTTTTGCTTAATGTTGAGTAGTTTGACCAATCAAATTACGTCTGGAACACAGCACCTGACATGTATTTTTAAAAGAACAAAAAATTAGGGTCTAATTTTAGGGATCTTCTGAATATATTCTGAGGGAGTCAGGTTTGGTCCCTAACACATCATAAGGTCAGAAATGGGGATGTTCACCGATGATTGCGCAATGTTCAGTATCTACGTGACTCGTCAGATACTGAAGCAGTTCATGTTCTAATGCACTAAATACCAAGTAACATTCATGCCATACAAATTCCAGGCCATGATCATCTTTAATAAGACAGAATCTAACAACCACCCCTTAACATTCAGTGGTGTGCTCATCATTGAATCCCCTAATGTTGCATCATGGGGGTTATCATTGACCAAAAATTTCATTGGACTTACCATATAAATACAACGGCTACAAGAGGAGGTCAGAGGCTTAGAATACTATGATGGGTAATTCACTTCCTGACACCGCAAAGCCTGTCCATCATCTACAAGACATAAACCTGGAACACGATCGAGTACTCCTTGCTTGTCTGGTATGTGCAGCTCCAACAACCCTAAAAAATCTTGACACCATCCCGGACAAAGCAGCCCGCAAGGCTGGCACCCCATCCACAAGCATCCATTCCTTCCACCACCGACGCTCATTAGCAGCACTGTGTCCTATCTACAAGATGCACTGTAGAAATTCATGAAATATCCTTGGACAGCACTTTCCAAACTCACAACCACTTCCATCAATAAGGGCATGCACATGGAGACACGACAAATAATATTGCTTTGAAGGTTTTGTACTTAATTTTTGTGGTCTGGTGTTTGAAGAATTGTGGATACCTGGCAGTTTCTTTTCAAGGAGAAGTCAATGAAATAATGTTGGAACTTTTTAAAACAAAACATTTTCTGGTAGGTAACTGCTTGTTGACTCGAGTTGGCCTCCTTTTGTTATCAGGTTCCAGTTTCTGCTTCGGATAGTGTTTGCAGTAGTTGGGGGGAACCATGATGGAAGAAAGAATCTTCTCAACTCAGCTGTCCTTTTTCTGAAAAAGAACCCTTGTTGTGGGTCCTTTTCTTGTAACTTGAGTCCTGGTCTAGCTGTTTTTGCATGATATTTCCTGAATGACTATGTCTGGGGGTGGGGGGGTGGGGTGGCGGGTGGTGGGTGAGGGGAGGGGGGAGGGTAGCAAAGAGGCAACTGCATGTGTAAAATGACAAACATCTTTGTGTGCCAGAGTGTAAGATTTGACAGCCACCTAAACATGTGTTCAAAATTTGCAGATGACACTAAGGTGAGTGGTACAGCAAAGTGTGCAGAAGACACTGAAAGTCTGCAGAGGGATATAGATAGTCTAAGTGAGTGGGCGAAGGTCTGGCAGATGGAGTACAATGTTGATAAGTGTGAGGTCATCCATTTTGATAGGAATAACAGCAAAATGGACTATGTTTTAAATGGTAACAAAATTGCAGCACGCTGCTGTGCAAAGGGACTTGGGTGTCCTTGTGCATGAATCGTTGAAGGTGGGATTGCAGGTGCAGCAGGTGATTAAAAACGCAAATGGAATTTTGTCTGTCATTGCTCGAGGGATGGATCTTAAAAACAGGGAGGCTCTGCTGCAGCTGTATAGGGTCCTGGTGAGGCCACACCTGAAGTACTGTGTGCAGTTTTGGTCTCCTTACTTGAGAAGGGATATACTAGCACTGGAGGGGTTGCAGAGGAGATTCACTCGGTTGATTCCAGCGTTGAGAGGGTTGGATTATGAGGAGAGACTGAGTAGACTAGGCTTACACTCATTGGAATTCAGAAGAATGAGGGGAGATCTTATAGAAACATATTATGAAGGGAATAGATAAAGTGGAGGCAGGGAGGTTGTTTCTACTAGCAGGTGAAAATAGGACTAGAGGACATCGCCTCAAAATAAAGGGAAGCAGATGTAGGACTGAGGTCAGGAGGAACTTCTTCACCCAAAGGGTTGTGAATCTGTGGAATTCCCTGCCCAGTGAAGTGGTTGAAGCTACCCCACTGAATGTTTTTAAGGCAAGGCTAGATAAATTTTTGAACAGTAAAGGAATTAAGGGTGGTGATTGGGCGGGTAAGTAGAGCTGAGTCTCAGAGATCAGCCATGATCTTATTAAATGGCTGGGCAGGCTCGAGGGGCCAGATGGCCTACTCCTGCTCCTAGTTCTTATGTTCTTATGTTCTTTCTGCCTTCAAGAATTAAACCTTCTTACCAAGAGTGTTTTTTCACTTGTGAATCTCCGCAGAGAGGAAAATATACTTATTTTATTTGCTCTGTGGATATGATTGAATATCCTCGGGGGTAAACAGTAATATTTTATTGTTACAAACTGTGTTAAACAGTTTTGTATCTTCTTTGAACAAATTTTGTTTAATCATAAATCACTAATTTCAAGTTTATTGAAGAAACCTGGTTGACGAATTGTTTTATCCAGAGTTTGATTTGGAGAAAGCAAACTGTGGTTTATATTATGAGTGGGGTAAAATAATTTCAAATATTTTGTGACGCATGGGGTCATAGGAAAAGAGGAAGATGTTGCACTCTTCCTATCTCCATTGTAACACTATCTTATCGGTCACCCAAGATACCATTCCTCTGAATTAAATGGTCTGGATTAACTCCGTGCTTCAATTCTAATTCTATCCATGTCAATTTCTTCCCCCAAAATGTCAGAGATTTTTTGTTATCGCCTAACTTGGATTGTAATTTTCTCATGATATTTCAAGGATCATTTTTGTCTATTTTATACGTCACACCAGAAGGAATCCAGGAACTAGTATCTTTGGCTTTGTAACATGCGTTGCTTATAGTTAGTAAGTGGGACCTCCTGTTTCTGAAGTATTTTCCTTGTTAAACAATTCAAATGCCTCAACCACTGAGCCATTGGCAGATTTAACATTACTGCAATTGCCATTCTCAAAAGAATGACAGAATAAAATCAGTCCTTCCTTCCTATTGACTCACTCTCGCCTTCAGATTGTCTTTTCGAAGTCTCTGATTTTTTATTGCAGAGCAATCCAGCAAGGAAATGTTGCATTAGCACCATGTGCTTTTATAGAGTCATAGAATCATAGAGTTAAACAGGATGGTAACAGACCCTTCGATCTAACCAGTCCATGCCGAACATCCCACCTGCCTGCTCCTGGCCCGTATCCCTCCAAATCTTTCCTATGCATATATCCATCCAAATGTCTTTTAAACGTTGTAATTATACCCGCATCCACCACTTCAGCAGTCAGTTCATTTCACATGTGAACCAGCCTCTTGTGTAAAAAAATTTGCTCTTATGTCTTTTTGAAATCTCTTTCCTCTCACCTTAAAAATGTGCCCCCTAGTCTTGAAATTCCCCAACTTAGGGAAAGGACAACTACCATCAACTCTGTCTATACCTCTCATTATGTTAGAAGCTTCTATCAGGTCACCTTTATATTCTTCAAAAGCTTTCCTTACACAAAGGTTATTTTTGGGTGAATCTTTATCCATTTTCATAAATGACCTCCTCCAGGGATATGCTATTCTTGGGTTTCTCTTTTTGAAGTTTCTTGAATAGACTAGCAGCCTGAGGCAGCAGGCCATGCCTCTGTGAATTACAAGAGGAGTGTGATAAAAGGCAACACATTTCGTTGGAGCTTACCATGTTCTGTCATGAGAGAGAACAGAGCTTGCAGTTGAAAGTTGTGCTCGTTTTAGTAACGATTGGGAAGGCATTTCTGGAACGTGAAATAGGATGTTTTCAGACTTGAAAGATGCATTACTATCTATTCACATATTTCATGAAGTGGCATTTATCTCCTTTGCATTCATTGTGATTGCTCAAAAATTGATGTCAGACCATTCTGCAAACTTACGAATCGTACCTTCCCAAATGCGTGTAAATTAATTTTCATTCAGAAAGTAGGACTACATTTGATTATGAGGACAAGGTTCATAGACGAGGTTTGTATTCCCTGAGATGGGAAGATTCAGTGCTCTTCTAATTGATGTGTATAAAATGATTAAAGGATTTGTTAAGATGGGTGAAGATAAGCTATTTTCTGTGGGAAGGTGCAGGGCAACCTGAGAACAACCTTAAAATTAGAGCCAGGCCATTAAGGGAGGTGTAGCGGAGCAGTTCTTCACAAAAATGTTTGTCAAGGTTTGGAACACTTTTGAAATCTGAGAATATGAGATTGATAGATTCCACTTTTGGTGGCCAAGCCTTTATTTTCAATGCAGTAAACTCTAGAACTCTTTACCTCTCCCTTAATACTTGTTCTCCTTCTATAAGATGTTCCTTAAAAAATCCTCCTTGATCAAGCTTTTGGTCGTCTGACCAAATAACTGGCTTGTGGTTCAGTTACAGATTTTGTCTGACAGCTCTCTACTGTAGCACCTTGTGACATGTAACTACATTAAAAGTACTACATAAATCCAAGTTTTTGTTGTTGTAATGTTTGTTACCCTCCCTGCCCCCGATTTTCATTGTTTTTGTATGCAAAGGCAGCTTCTGTTCAGGTGGCCAGTAAAGAATGCACTGTGTCTTTGTTCCAGTCAGTGTAATCTTTCAAAACTGCTCTCTATTAAAGGCATTTGGCACAATTCCTGCTGGAGTTGCAGATCTCTGTGCATTCCAGATGGCATCATTACTTTAAGCATTGCAGTCAGGAGGAGGTGGCTGGTAACTTGGAACCAATTGCAAATGGACAAGAACAAAATTGCTGGAGAAGCTCAGCAGGTCTGGCAGCATCTGTGAAGGAAAAAACAGTTAACATTTCGGGTCCGGTGACCCTTCCTCAGAATGGTTCAGAGTTCTCAGTTCTGAGGAAGGGTCACCGGACCTGAAACGTTAACTCTGTTTTGTCCTTCACAGATGATGCCAGACCTGCTGAGCTTCTCCAGCAATTTTGTTTTTGTTCCTGATTTACGGCATCCGCAGTTCTTTTGGTTTTAATTTAGCAAATGGACAAGCATTTGGTTTCTTTCAACATTGATTGCAAAACAAAATAGCTTGCATTTTCACTTAAGATTGTCCATGACTTCTCATTTGTTGAGTTTATATTTCTGTGCATTGACAAGGAGACTCGGAGACACTGAAGAAACTGTTTGTTAGCTGAAATTTTTGTGCATCACAAAATCATTTTAAGAGTCTTTTTTATGATATATTCATTCCATTAAAAATTGAAATATCTAGAATTTGTGGAAGCAAATATATCTGAAGATGTTTTATTTGTTTCTCTCCAAATATTGCTGACTTGCAACTTTATCAAATTTGTTTCTCTGTCATGGGGGTTTTAAATCTTTAATTTCCCAGTTTGCACATCAATTCTTTGCTTTCTTAGAAGCCTTGCTCCAAATACTCAGGAGTCATATTCTGGTGGCTCTGACATCCATCATTATGAAGTGCTTTGTGAGCTTAATAATGGCACACATCAGCTCTAGCCTCCTAGATTGCCTTGATCCACTACAATTCATCCATCACAATAGGTCCACCACAGACACCATCTCCCTGGCCCTACACTCATCCCTAGAACATCTGGATAACAAGGACAGCAACGTCAGACTCCTATTTGTTGGCTTTAGCTGTGCCTTCTACACTGTAATCCCAATCAAACCCATCTCCAAAGTCCGAGACTTACGACTCTTCGGCTGGATCCTCGAATTCTTGACCCACAGACTGCAATCAGTAAGGATAGACGACGACACGACCTCCACAATAATCCTCAACACTGGTGCCCTGCAAGGCTGTGTACACAGCCCTTTACTATACCCTCTTTACACTCATGATGGCCAAATTCAGCACTAATTACATTTACAAATCTGTGACACCACTGGAGTGGGTTGGATCTCAAACAACAACAAGGCAGAGGACAGGAAAGAGATAGACAGCTCACTGACATGGTGTAAAAACAGTTTCTTCCTCAATGTCAGCAAAACCAAAGAGCTGATCATCGACTTCAGGAAGCAGAGTGGAGCAAGTGCCCATCTTTTCCAAGGTCCTGAGATGAAGGTGGTCAAGAGTTTCAAGTTGCTAGGAGTAAATATCATCAACAATCTTTCCTGGTTCATCCACATACACTCAAGAAAGCACACCAACATCTCTACTTCCTCAGAAGGCATGTCCGCAATGACTTGCCAATTTTTATAGATGCACCACAAAAAGCATCCTATCGAGTCACATCACAGCTTGGTACTGCTCTGCCCAAGACCATAAGAAATTACAGAGAGTTGTGAACGCAGCCCAGTCCATCACGAAAACCAGCCTTATTTCCATTGATTCCATCTACGCTTCCCACTGCCTCAGTAAAGCAGCCATCATACTCAAAGACCCCTCCCACTCCAGTTATACTCTCTTCCACCTTCTTCCATCAGGCAGTGGATACAAAGGTTTGAAAACATGTACTAACAGATCCAAGAACAGCTCCTTCCCTGATGTTATCAGACTTATGAATGGACCTCTCATATTTTAGAGTCGATCTTTCTCTGCACCTTCGCTGTAGCTGTACAACTATTCTGCATCCTGCTGTCTCATCCTGATGTGCTTACATGAGGTGTGATTTGTCTGGTTATCATGCAAAACATTATTTCAATGCATCTCAGTACATGGGACAATAATAAATCAAATCAAATAACTGTCAAGCCCAAGTGAACCTGGTGTTCCATATTCTGATGTACACTTCCAGTATGATTGATCTTGCCCATGTCCTGATACAAAGCTTATACATTGATGACCTGGTCATGATCCAATTCTTGTTTGTTGGGGCTCGCTGTGTATAGCTCCTGCATTTCCTACCTTACAGCACTGACATTTGGATCAATACTCTTCAGTCCACTTGATCACAGGAAACCCCATGGTGTCCCCATGATGATATTCTTTTCTCACTTCTGAAGTGGTGGCTCAACTCAATTTCTTTTCCCAATAAGCAATCAACTGCCACTGAAACAGTGTAAGCCTGAAGGACAGCTTCAAGTAAGCGATCAGACAATTTTTAAGATGTATACAGTTGGTACTAAAATACAAAGGAACCCCTGCAATTGTGACATCAGGGTTCACTGGTGTTATGCAAACCCCTTGAATTAATTACCGCTTTATAGTTAGAGCAAAATGTACATATTATTGAAATTAATATTATTAGTTAAGAAGAATAGTCTATTGGTTGCAACATTAAATGTTATCTGCCATCTCACCTGGCTGTAAAAGATATCAGAACAGTAAGAGGGGATATCAAGATAAGTATGCCGTGGTGTCCTGGCCACTATTTAGCCCGCAATGAAATGGTTCAGTTATTATTAACACATTGCTGTTTGTGGGAGCTTACAAACTGACTGTTGCATTTTCTGCTTCAAAATGCTTAATTAGATGTAAAGTGCTTTGGGACATCATGAGAATATGCGAGGTGCTCTCGAAATATAAGGCATTCTTTCTTCACTGGGTTGCAACTCTGCATTTTATGTCTGTGTTACCATAAACTATGCAGTTTTTGAGGTAGTTTCATATCTACGGGATCTGCAGGTTAATCTTTGGTGGTAAAGGGGTTTTTAAGCACCAATTTCCAAGTTGAAGAGTGCATAACAAAGAAATTCTGGTGCTTCACAGACTTAACTCTCAGGTCATGTCACAGTCACAACAGGACTTTTCTAAACAGTGTCAAAATATAAATTATTTTAAAATATAAACTCAAAATATGAGTTCTGAGGAATGGTCACCAGACCCGAAACGTTAACTCTGTTTTTCTCTTCACAGATGCTGCCAGACCTGCTGAGCTTCTCCAGCAACTTTGTTTTTGTTCCTGATTTACAGCATCTGCAGTTCTTTCGGTTTTTATTCAAAATATAAATTGTTTTTTTAATTTTGTATTGTCATCTTTTTTTTGGAAAGATGGTCAGTGAGAGGAGAAATTTATAAGAACTGTCTTTGTTAATTAGTGCACTGTGGTTGACAACAGCAGAATTCCATTATGTGATGATATGTACTCATTTGTTAGTTGCTAACAGACAAGCAAAGATGCTTACCAATAAATGCTTTCCAAAGTGTTGCTGGGGATTGTGCTTTGCCTCTTGCCGTCTATGCGTGCTTTAAAGAAGGCCTTCAAGTTGGTAGCACAGTAGATGAGAAAATCACAAGACCCAAGGTTCAGGAAACTGTACTGAAAGCAACAAATGCTGGAGATCACAGCGGGTCAGACAGCTGTACAAGGCATCTCAGCCTCCTCAATTATAGTTTAATTCGACTGATGCAGCTTGTTAAAGCTCACAATCAGAATAAAAACAGAAATTACTGCAAAATCTCAGCAGGTCTGGCAACATCTGCAGAGAGAAATCAGAGTTAATGTTTTGGATCCAGTGACCCTTCTTCAGAACTCGAAAAAGAATGGCTTTTATATAGAAGACAGGGTGAGGAAAGGGAGGAAGAGTCAATATTAGGTGGAAATAGAGCCGAAAGAGGGAGAAAAACGGTTGAACAGACTATGGAGTGGTTAAAGGTCAGTTTGGGGGAATGAATAGCTGCTAATGGGGACAATTAGTGGCTTAGAATGTAGTGTGTGGTAGCAGCCCATGTAATAACAAAACCTAGTGTGTGTGGGTGGGGGAAAGCATGGGGAAAGGTGCTCAAACCCTCAAATTGTTGAACTTGATACTAAATCCAGAGGGCTGCAGGGTTCCCAAGTCAACAATCAGAACATTTGCCCTCTGCTTCAGGTTTTCAGCAGTTTGATGTCAGTGCTATGGAGTTTAAAGTTTTTGAAAAGATTTGTAGCTCGGGTTGTGGATGAGGCTGTAGACCTGCTCGCTGAGCCAGTGGGTTTGATTGCAAACGTTTTGTCACCCTGCTAGGTAACATTGTCAGTGCGCCTCCAGTGAAGCATCGTTGTTCTGTCCCGCTTGTTATTTACATGCCTCGGTTTGCTGGGGTGGTTGGTATTATGTCCAGTTTTATTTTTCAGTGGTTTGTCCACAGGGTCTAATTCAATGTATTTGATGATGGAGTTCTGGTTGGAATACAAGGCCTCCAGGAATTCCCTGGGGTGTCTCCGTTTGGTTTGTGTGATTATTGATGTGTTGTCCCAGTCGAATTCGTGTCCATCATTGTCTGCATGTAGTGAGACAGTGAGAATTGGTCGTGTCTCTTGGTAGTCACACCAACCACCCCAGCAAACCGAGGCATATAAATAACAAGTGGGACAGAACACCGATGCTTCGCTGGAGGCGCACTGCCGATGTTACCTTGCAGGGTGACGAAACGTTTGCAACCAAACCTGTCAGCTCAGCGAGCATGTCTCCAACCGCAGTGCTATGGAGTGCTGCACTGCCAGAGATGCCAGCTTCTGAACAATATGTTCAACCTAAAATGTGTTTTCTCTCTCAGGTGTATACAAAATATCCCCAAAAAAATTGGAAGAAGGCATATATCTCTGTCATCATTTCTCTTCATTCATGAGAAGTAAACACATTGGTATGGATGAGTCGGGTCGAATGTGCTGAACAGTGTTTGTGGATAACATAGTTCAGTTGATGAACGAGCAGGCCAAGCAGCTTCCTGCTCCTGTGATGCTGCTTGGCCTGCTGTGTTCATCCAGCTCTGCAGCTTGTTGTCTCGGATTCTCCAGCATCTGCAGTTCCTACTATCTCTCTCAGCTGATGAACTTGTTGTTTAATTGCTGTTTGCAAGATCCTTCTGTACCCACATTCGTTGTATGTTTGTGTCCATAGTTCGCAATGACTGAACCTAATTTGTAATTCTTTGAGCACTCCTGATGAAAGCGAAAACAGTGAAAGTTATTTATCTTAGTCAAAGAATTGTTTTGATGCAAAATTTGTCTTTGTGCCCAAAAAACTGCGAATATTGGAAATCTGAAACAAAAACAGAAATTGCTGGAAAAGCTCAACAGGTGTGGCAATATCTGTGCAGAGGAAGCAAAGTTATTGTTCTCTTCACAGATGCTGCCAGACTGCTGAGTGTCTCCAGCAATTTTTGCATTTGAATGTGTGTGTGTGAGCTCTGTACAAGACCAATTTCAGCCAGTCCCACTCTCCTGCACTTTCCCCTTGGTCCTGCAAATTATTTCTCTTCAGGGGTTTATCCAATTCCTTTAAAACTCATAATCAAATCTGTTTTCACCACATTCAGAAGCATTGAACTCGAATCCTAACCATTCAGTGTGTGAAAACATTTTCCTCAGTTTTCCATTGCTTTGGGTAGTATCTCACGTGTTTTTTTCATCTTGACTCATTCAAAAAGGGAACAGTTTTCACAGTGTCCTGACCCTTCATAATATTGAATAAATGTGTTAAAACTCATCTCAGCTATGACAAGGAGAACGCCTGGTTCTGTAACTGAAATTTCTCACTTTGAAACTGACTTTATAAATCTTTTCTGCATTCTGTGTGATTCTTGTCCATACTTCCTAAGTGTGAAAATGCTGCACAGAAACTCTGAAGCTTTCTTTGAAGCGCAGCAGCATTGGCAGTAATAACTTAAATAAAAAGGGGAGGCAATGGCCGAATGGTATTATCGCTGGACTGTTAATCCAGAGACCTGGATAACATCCTGGGACCCTGGTTCGAATCCCACCATGGCAGATGGTGGAATTTGAATTCAAAAAATATCTGGAATTAAGAATCTAATTGTTGGAAAAACCCAACTGGTAGACTAATGTCCTTTAGGGAAGGAAACTGCCATCCTTACCTGGTCTGGCCTACATGTGACTCCAGACCCACAGCAATGTTGTTGACAATGAACTGCCCTCTAGGCAATTAGGGATGGACAATAAATGCTGCCTAGCCAGCGAAGTCCTCATCCCGTTAATGAATTAAAAAAAACTGGAAGGATCTTGCCACTAGACGTTCAAAAGTGCAACAACATGTCCATCAAACCACATTATGGTTTGATACACAATGTCTTAATCACAAGACAATGGCAGCAGTAACGTGAAGAAAAGGAGGCATATCCAGATTGTCCTACCTCATGGAATGTCCTCCCCATGTTTCTAAAGATCAGCAGATTAATAATTGGCCTGATCACTCACATAAGTACCCACTGCAGAAACATGCAATCCTGAATATATGTCATCTTTGAATCCCAGAGTAGAATCTCATGTAGTGCTCTGATCATCTTCACAGGTGTCATGAATGCAAGATTTTTGCAAGGTAAATTTTTCTTTTGAATCCAATATTCTGCAAGAACAGAGCCTTTGCGCTTATCTCGTTGTGTATCAAACCACAACTCAAAACTTTCACAAAACATTGATAATGCTGATCTTGTGACACTTTTCCCAGCTCCATTTTGATGGATGGCAATCCAAAGCTTTCCTGTTGTTTGATTCTCATGTCCAACATTTCCCGAGAAGGAGGAAATAGCTCCTTACATGTAATTGTATGATAAGCTTCTCCTGTGTTAATGTGTTCTGTTGTGACTCTTGTCACTGACGTGAAAATGTGACAGAACATAACAATGAAATTGGAGATAGTAGGAACTGCAGATGCTGGAGAATCCGAGACAACAAGGTGCAGGGCTGGATGAACACAGCAGGCCAAGCAGCATCATAGGAGCAGAGAGGCTGACGTTTCGGGCCTAGACCCTTCATCAGAAAAGCCTTGCAAGTCAGAAAAGGCATGCAAGTCTTGGTTCTTTGTCTGTAGCTGAATATCAAAGGCATGCCCCAGGTCTCTCTTACTCTTTGAAAACTTTACAAATGGTTTATTCAGTAAAAAAAAA
>NC_063371.1:14802273-14824476 GCF_021869965.1 Rhincodon typus | reverse complement strand
TAGTAGGAACGCAGGGGCAGCATATATTCGTCATTTATGCAGATGATTTCAATGTGAAAGTAGGAGGAAGTTTGCAGATGACAGCAGAATTGATGATGTCAAGAACAGCAAAGAGGATTACCTAAGAGTACAATGGGACTTAATCAGATGAGCCAATGGGCCGAGCAGTGGCAGGTGGAGTTTAATTTAGATATATGTGAAGTGCTGCATTTTGGAAAGGCAAATCAGGGCAGGACTTATACCCCTTCATGGTAAGGTCCTGGGGACTGTTGCTGAATAGAGACCTTGGAGCACAGATTCATAGTTCCTTGAAAGTGGAGTCACAGGGAGACAGGATAGTGAAGAAGGCGTTTGGTATACTTGCCTTTACTGGTCAGTGCATTGAGTATAGGAGTTGCGAGGTCATGTTGTGGCTGTACAGGAAATTAGTTCGGCCACTTTTGGAATACTGCTTTCAATTCTGGTCACACTGCTGTAGGAAGGATGTTAAACTTGAAAGGGTTCAGAAAAAATTTACAAGGATGTTGCCAGGGTTGGAGGGTATGAGCTAAAGGGAGAGGCTGAATAGCCTGGGGCTATTTTCCCTGAAACATCAGAGGCTGAGGGTGACCTTATAGAGGTTTATAAAATCACGAGAGGCATGGATAAGGTGAATAGGCAAAGTCTTTTCCCCAGGGAAGGGGGAGTCCAAAAACTGGAGGGACATAGGTTTAAGGTGAGAGGGGGGAAAGATTTAAAAGGGACCCAAGGGGCAACTTTTTCACACAGAGGGTGGTGAGTGTATGGAATGAGCTGCCAGAGGAAGTGGTGGAGGCTGGTACAATTACAACATTTAAAAGGCATCTGGATGGGTACATGAATAGGCAGGGTTCAGAGGGATATGGGCCAAATGGGACTAGATTAATTTAGGATATCTGGTCAGCATGGACCAGTTGGACTGAAGGGTCTGTTTCCGTGCTGTACATCTCAATGACTCTAAGCAGGAGATGTGTTTCTGATGGAAAGCAGGATAAAGGGCTATGGAGGGCAGGCAGGAGAGTGGAGTTGAGGCCTGGATAAGATCAGCCATGATCACGTTTAGTGGTGGTGCAGCTTGAAGAGCTGAAATGCGTACTCCTGCACCCTGCTCCTTGCTCGACGAAACGGGGCTCCTGCCGCTTCTCGTGCATCTTTCTTGGTCACAGGGTATTTCCTGCAGGAATCAGATACTCTCTGATATCGGATTTCGTTGGGTATCTGGCACTATCACATTTGACTATCTTGTTCTCATGCACTAGGCGTTACTTTTAAATACTGAATCACTTGCCTGGCTATTTGGATTTGTTCATGACTGAGCTCTGAAGGAAAGGCACAGAAGCAAATGCTTTATGAAAGTTGACACAACAGTTCAGACTCCTGAGTGAGAGCAGGCTGGTGTAACTATCTGACTTCTGCAACATTCAGAAGTTCCTTTTTTCAGGTGAGATTTTAAACCCGTGCCCTGTCTTCTCTCAGTCATGTACCTGAATGATTCGAATGCACTGTGGAACAAGCAGGGACTTCTCCCCGGTCTCCTGGCCAATGTTAATAAATGAGCCAAGATCACAAAACATCCCACTGCGGTTCGTGCAATCAAATGCAATATCACACCTAGTCCTTCTCTAACAGGGAAACCATACAATCAGAGAGGACAAAGAGGCTATGTGACGCATTCGAACCTGTACAGCCAACAGTTGAGGACTACCTACACCACTCCAATTGTCTTGCACAAAGCCCATCGCCTTGAACGTTCGGGCGCTTTGAGGGCTCAGCCAGGTACCTTTGAAATGCTTTGAGGATTCCTGCCTCAATGACCCTCCCAGGCAGTGCACTGCCACGCACCCTCTGAATGAGAAAGTCTTTACTCAAATTCCCTCTAAACCTCCTCGCTTTAAAAAGATGCCCATTCATCATTCACCCTTCAACTAAGGGGAACAGCGGCTTTCTGTCCACACCCCTCATAATTTTATATACCTCTGTCAAGTTCCTACTCAACCTACACTGCTCCAAACAAACTGAACTTGGGCAGCATTATCTATGTGTCTGCGTCAGTTTCTTCCCACTGTCCAAAGATGTGCGGACGAGGTGGATTAGCCATGGGAAATTGCCCCTAGTGTCCAGGGATGTGTAGGTTAGGTGGGAAATGTGGGGTTACTGAGGTAGGGTGGGTTTAGAGTGATGGGTCGAAGTGGGACACTCTTCAAAAGGTCAGTACAGAATTGATGGGCCGAATTGCCTCTTTCCCTCCTGTGGAAATGCCACGATTCTTCGGCAGCCTCTCTCCACAGCTAAACAGCAGCATCCTGGTGAATCTCCACTGCGATCACATCTTTCCTACAGTGGTGTGACCCGGCCTAAATCCTGTACAGCTCCAGCATGGCCTCCCTCCTCTCGCAAGCACCCTACTCACCTGCCCTGCTACCTTCAGGAATCTGTGGACAATCACTGCCAGATTCCCTCTGCTCCTCTGAGCTTCCGAGTGTCCTGCCATTCATCGAGCACTCCCTTCCCTTGTTTCTTCTTGCAAAGAGCATCACCTCACATTTATCAGAGTTGAATTCCATCTGCCTCTGCTCTGTCCAATCCCCTTCTCTGCTACTCCTGAGACCTTCTTCCTCACTGTCAATCTTCATATCAGCTGCAAACTTACGGATCATACACCATCCCCCCACCACACATTCTCATCTGCACTGTTTTAGGAACAGCACATTGAGCTCCCACCTCACCCTGAAATACAAACATTCCATCCTGGCCGGTGACACACTGCATTTGTTCAGCACCACAATGTCCTTGGGCCAACATCCTTCTGTCAAACACAAAGCCAGGAGGGTGGTGAAGTCAGCTCACTGTGACTTTCAAGATCCTGTTTTGACAATGTGGCGATATTTCATTGCATGGTTCGCTGATAATCGAACACAGAGGAAGAGTAGCGTTCAGCTGAATGGACTCTCTCTTAACCGTCCAATGCAACAGCTCCCTGCAACTTGCACTGATAGCACTTTCTCACCTGGTACACCCGCCTCCTGGAAAGGCGAGTGCACCATCACCAAATTCCCCGCCCCGTCCTACACCATCCCGATTTCAAACAATACCCCCAAAGGCTGCAAGGGTTCAGAGAGAGGTGGGGGTCCACTTTCTCGCAGGGAGGGAGGATCAGGAGGAAACGTTGGTCAAAGCAATCAATACTGACAGCCCCTAAACTAACTAGAAAAAAAATACATGGGCTTCTGCCCCTGCAGCATGTCCAGCAAGAACAGAGACAAGTGTTTTTCAATTCATTTATTTTCATTCATCATCATCACAGCATCCTGTGCGTCTCTGTTTCACAAGCAGCTTTACCCATTCAAGCTCCAGTTCAATTTAAAAAAAAAACCTTTCAAATGTCACTTCCATTGAAAGTAAGTGAATTCCAGGGGAAATAAATACCTGCTCTGGATTGTGTAGGAATTTGAAATCCCAGTTTCACAGCGTCCATTAAGGTGGTGCAGGGTTGTGACACAGTAAAAGGAGGAACCATTGCCACAGGCAGGAGGGTTAGGAAGTAACCAGGAGGGCAGTGTGGTCCAGAAACACAGCCAAATCACAGACTGTCTGTCCAATACAGCTGATCTAGTCTACATGAGCTGAACAGCTGCAGAATATAGACCCCATCAGAACTTCCAAGGGGATTGGGAGCATATTTCAAAGGATGAATATGCAAGTGGACAGGACCAAACCACAAATTTCAACAAGCCAGGGTCTGGGCCAAATCTCAGCCTGTGAACCGTCTGACGTTGTGAGAAGCTAGAGCCTGCACAGTGGAGCAGGAGAGGCAGCGGAATATTGCGCAAGCTGTTAGGTGCAATTGCAGGATGTTATCTTCCTACACTTCCAATCACCCCAGGGAGAAAAGTTAAAACTTGTCCATGTAACGGAGCACAGCACAGCTGAGACCCCCTTCCCGTGCCCTGCCCCGAGACGATAAATGGTTACAGATGTGGGCATCATCCATCGGTTTCAATCTCCAAGTGAGAGTCTACTCGCAACTTATCCACACCGCTCTCAGCCTCAACAAGCTAAAAACCATGTCTCACAGACTGGGTTGGTCACACACTAACAAAAAGGCCATCCAGCACAACATGAGACACGGCCTGGTGGCTGTTCTGTGCACTGTCCATTAATCACAAACTTATTTCACCTCATGAGAAAGAAACGCCATTGGCTGAACTGGGCAGAGCGATATTTCAGGGCTGAGGGGGGGTGGTGGTGGTTATGTGGGCTGTGGGGGGGGGGGCTCACATCATTTACAAATGCAGGGACCCTCCCGTCGCCTCAGAGCGTTGCATATCAAGGTTTTAGAGGAGAAACAAGGAATTCTCTGGGATTGGTTCCAGAGATGGGGGAACTTCCGTTAGATAGAGACACTGAAGACGGTGTGATTATTCTCCTTTGAGCAGAGAAGCAAGGGGTGTATTTATTGGAGGGTTCAGAGGGAGCAAAGGTTGAGCACAGCAACTGCAGCCAAAGGAAATGTTTTCCCAATGCAGGAAAGGAACTCCGGCTGGGGGCTCACTTGCAAGACAATTGGCAGAAGAAGCAGAAGGAAGATAAGGGGAACTGAAAATAAAGTGCTGTCATGACCTGGAATTGACTGCAAGCAAAAGATTGGGCAAAAATCATTCTAAAAAGGAGCTGGATATAAAACTTTGCAAAGGAAAAATTGGTAGTTCTAAGGAACAAGTCTGAAGAATGAGGAGAATTAGATAGATCTTGCATGAGAAAGAAGCCTCCTGCCACACACACACATGATGGACTGACTGGCCCATTTTCTGACAAGAGGAGAAAATTTACTTTTGCTGATTTGAAATGAGATTGGGAGGAACAGATTTGTTAAAGGTCTTGCAGTTGGGGAGGTGAAAGAACAAAGTTATCACAGAGTTGGCTGAAAAACTCTCTCGTGACCAAACAGGGAGATGTGACCATTTCAGTCACCCTGACCCTATCACAACATGAGACTGCCTTTGCCTCTTTCACCCTACCAGCGGCACTCACTCACTCACTGAGGTAGCACCATCTGGAAATACAAAGTCCTGCTTGGTCCTTCTCATTGAACTGCTTCCGAACACCGTTTGAGAAACTTTTGGTTTCAAATGTGTGATCTTCTGCAGAGACCAAGTGGCCAAAACCAAGGGGAGCCATGGACACAGCTCCCTACTTCCAGCCAAGATGAGAAATCCAAGCTCCATGGCCGTGGGAGTGGGAGTGGGAGGGAGGAATAATAAAGGCCAAGGGTTTGGGAGTGTGGGCAGTGCAACTTGTTCCCTCAGCTGCAGGTGACATTCTGCTCCAGTGAAATGTTTCATGTTATTGTGGGAGCTGGGTTCTCCAGGAAACAGAGGCTTGTGAGGTGACCAGACCTGACGTTATCTAAGGGTTCAGACAGAACAAATGGAGAGAGAGAGAGAGAGAGAGAGAGAGAGAGAGAGAGAGAGAGAGAGCGACAGGGATGACAGGCTGAGATCAGAGAGGCAGGGGTAACCCAATATATCCAGGAGGTGGTGAGCCCATGGGGGCCTGAACAGAAATCATATCCAAGGCTCTGAAAGGGGCATGAGGGGGAAATGGAATCGGAGGATACGTGAAGCTGTCAAAAGGGTGAGAGGAGACCCTAGCATGGGCCCAGATGGAGCGAACAGCCTGTTGCTCTGCTGATGGTCTGAATGGAATGCGAAATACAACACAGGGCCTGATAACCTGACAAGCGAACACCTTAAAGAGTGGAAAACAAGCTGCAAACTCTGGACGAGACACAAAACTCAGCAGGCAGCAATGAAGCCCTTACTGCTCGACACGGAGGCCCGCTCAGGCACACAGCCCCACAGCCCCAGGGAACTGGCTGGCTGTAGCTTCAAGGTGTTGCTTAAAACACAAAAATAAAACGTTGACATTTGAAATCTTTGCACGTTGGGAGAATGACGAACTGCAATTTAATCACGAACCGCATAGCTTAAAAGAATGCATCTTTTGTTTGTAAAAAGACAACATAAATAATCCACAGAACAATATCTTAAAACAAGAAAATGTAGAAAAATAGCACAAATCGCGACCACAGCCAACTGATCACAGGGCCATCTGTATCCCAGGAAGAGGAGGGGTCGCAGTCCTGGGAATGGAGGGGGAGGTGGGGATGGAGGGGGTGGGGGTGGGGGAGGAGGGGTTGGTGGGAGGAGGAACTTGGACTTAAGTGCAGCTGAAATGTGGAGAAATGACACTGATGAGAAACCTGGCATTGCCCAACTGTTTGCGGCTCACATGGTGATCGGGAAACCGGGGGAAGCTACTGACGACCTGATGAGGGAATCAGGGACCAACTGGACTGGACAAACAGCTTTGTTCTCCCTCAGCACGCCACGAGAAGCCTTCCCAAAAACGTTAGGATCCAGGCTCCCCAAGGACCAGACCACAGCTGACCCACATGGGAGACTGGGTCAGCGCTGGATATTTGACTGACAGGCATCACCCTATTTCCCAAAGCAAAGGGCACCGGATAGCTGTCGCCGGCAGTAAACTCCTGACAGATCCCCGGGTTGGATGCACAGTGCACTTGCAGGCTCCTCTCCCACACGGAATTCCCTCCTCCTCATCACCACCCAGCCCTGGCAATGTACCCGCGCCCTGAACGTGAGGTGTGGGTACAGGTCACCCCGATGTTCCATCCTACATCCTCCACAATTCCAAAGTGGCATAATTACCCAGAGTGTCTGGGTACACTGATAACAGCAGCATGCCCTGACATGGTGCGTGGGTACAGTGGCCTTGATCAGAAACTTTCCATAGTGCTGAATTCAGGGGAGAAGGGGAGCAAGCAAACACACTGGAAAAATAAAGGAACACATTTAAACGACCAGCCCCTCCCCACGGCCCAAAAATATCTCCGCAACACGGACCTGCCGTCACGAGACACTCACTACTGAAGCTTGTCCACTCAAAGCCCAAGAATTTCATCAATGATTAAAAGCAAGGTTTTACAGAAGAGACCTTTAAAAATAAACTAAACACGAGGTACTATACACAAACTGTACAAGAGGAACTGTCAATTGCACATTGGCTTCTAGCGACACCACACATCACCTTGCCCTCAGTCGCAAGGTGATGACATACAATTATATAACATCAGGAACGGTGATTACAGTAATGCCGAATCCACGTCTGCACTGTTGCCTTTTCTCTGAGCTCTTCCTCCTATCGCACACACCCTGCCTGCTCCATGTGGGCCATGAGGATTCGGTCACTTCCTCACTGGGACAGGGGTACAGCTGGCCGGGACTCTGTGCACTCCCCTACCCTGGCACACAGCTCTGTTTCCCAAACAAGCAATAGGTCATCGGGTCTTACATCTCTGTGGCTGACTCACAGCCCAGCTTGGCTCTGTCATCAACCTGTGGCATCCATTTGGGGATCTGGTGCTGCTTGGAGGGGGGAGCAATGCCACATCAGATTGACATGGGCCCAGGACTGATCAAGGACAGAGCCCGCCGTGCATCCAATTGGTCCCAATTGTAGGGGTGTGTGTGTGCATGTGCATGTGTCTACGTATGTATATATATGTGCATGTATGCGTGCATATGTGTGCACGTGTGTGTACATGTGTTCCCAGAGTTTATTTTAGTTGCTGCTTTGTCTGTTGACGAGATGGAGAATTGGAGATGATCAAAGGATGACAACCTGATTTCCTCATTACCGTGCAGCGAGTGGTCCCTCTCACTACACGTTCACCGTGCCCGTTATCTTCCTGGGAACCACCATGAAATGGGAGAACATTCCCAGCATCTCACTCTCAGTTGCAAAGTTGCAACATGGGACAGATTCTTCATGTCACACAGCTGAGGAATGACTCAAACCAAACCCAAAGTGTTCATTCTCCTGTTTGGGGAAGTGCACAAGTTGGTTGGGGTTGACCCCCCCCCCCACCCCACAAAGGGGCAACACTGGGAAAGCAAGTCTCCCTCATGTACAAGTGAGGCTCCTTTACAGACTGCGGGGTCTTGGTATCACAGGCCAGCCTGGTTCAAACCGGGCTTTACAGCAGCGAAGTAGGTGGGACATGACCTCGGAAAAACAAGCCTGACTCATCTCACCGTCCCTCCCAGTCCAGGACCTCCTCTCCGATTCCCCTGAAAAATACCCAAAAAATAAAAGGACCTCATTCAACCAGCTTCCTCCAGGGACACCAGGACCAACTCCATCTAAAAGCCTGGACCCTTCTGCTTTCTGGGGCTCAGGGAGCTTCTTCCAACTCTAACACTGAGGAGGAGAAACAAACAGAAGAGGCTGCAACAGTACAGATTTGGTCATTTCAACACAAGATCTCACCAATTTCAGAACCGTTTCTCACTGTTCCCTTTTCACTTTCTCCTTTGTCTTGAAAGTTCTTCAAGAGATCAGTCCGTACAAATTTACAAAATTAACTGGGGCTGCGTTGTGTTACTTGGACATGGAGGTGGAGATCCAGTCGAAACATCTTCCATGGATGCAATGATGTGTAGTGGTTCATTTCTCCTCTTCCTCAGGAACACTGTGAGTCTCCACTGAGCAGACACTCACCACTTGCTGTCCCACATCACCTGAAATGAGTCCCCTTCAGAATGACTGCTTCATTTTATGAATACGTGGCTCAGGATCAATTTTGTTTCTTTTTTTTTTTAAGTGCCTGAAAGCTTTATTTTGGATATCCTAAGGAGAATGAAAGAGAGAGAGAGATTAAAACACAAGGACAATTTATTCCATCAGGGCAAAGGGAGCTGGTTGATGATGCGAGGGTCTAAAAGGACAGGCCTTCGAGCTGCTTGGCCATTTGCCAAGGGCTGGTTTTCCACTGGGACCCAGGTTACAGCTTCAGTTTGCACTGGCCTGAGTGAGACTTCCTAAAGAGTGGTCTCATAGAACAGACAACTGTACAGCACAGGAACAGGCCCTTCAGCCCACAATGTTGTGCTGAACATGACTCCAAATGAAACTAATCCCTTCTGCCTGCCACTGGTCCATAATCTCTCCATTCCTTGCATATTCATGTGCTCGTCTAAAAGTCCCTTAAATGCCCCTATTGTATCTGCCTCCACCACCACCCCTGGCAGTGCTTTCCAGACTCCTACCACTGTGTAAAAAAAAAACTTGCCCCTCACGTCTCCTTTGAACTTTCTCCCTCTCACCTTAAATGCATGCTGTCTCGTATTAGACATTTCAATTCTGGGAAAAAGATTCTGACTGTCAATGCGATCTGTGCATCTCATCATTTTATAGACTTTTATCAAGTCTCCCCTCAGCCTGCCCTGCTCCAGAGAAAACAACCCGAGTTTTTCTAGCCTCTCCTTATAGCTCATACTCTCTAATCCAGGCAGTATCCTGGTAAACCTCTTCTGCACCCTCTCCAAAGCCTCCACATCGTTCCTATAATGTGGCGACCAGAATTGAACACAATGCTCCAATTGTGGCCTAACCAAAATCTTATAAAGTTGCAACATGACATCCTGACTCTTGTACTGACTTCCCCGACCAATAAAAGGAAGCATGCCACACGCCTTCTTTACCACCCTATCTACTGGTGGGGCCACTTTCAGGGAACTATAGAATTAAGCGCCAAGATCCTTCTGCACACCAATGTTGTTCAGAGTTTTGCCATTAACCATATACTTATCCTTAACATTTGATCTCCTAAAGTGCAACACCTTACACTTGCCCAGATTAAACTCCATCTGCTATTTCTCCACCCATATCGGCAACTGATCTGCGTCCCACTGAATCCTTGGACAAGCTTCTACACTATCCACAACTCTACCAATCTTTTTATCATCTGCAAACTTATTAACCCTCCCATCTAGATTTTTATTTCGGTCATTTATAAGTATAACAAACAGCTCAAATGACATAGAGTCTACAAACATGTTAAAATAAAACTGCCAGTATGTGGGAAGTGAACTGTTGAGACACAGCAGACGAATAAAAGATCGGCACCCTTGGTTTGAATCCTTCTGAACTTTTCGATTCGAAAGCCATGAAGGGGAATTGGGAGAAAGCAGGATCGAGGATCAGGTGTGGAGAGACTGAATTGTGAAGCTTAATGGCCTGCTCCTGTCTCATGCTTTCTTCTAAGATTTGTAACGATTACGGATTCTGGGAATCACCAAACACCGACCCAGGGATGGAACAGGATATCAGAAAAGCACGGAGGATTCTGTAGGTGCTCCAGTTAAATGATTGACCATTTGGGTAAACCACGTTAGCCAGACAGCTCCCAGTTCTCAATCCAACTGCCTGGGTGACACCGTCTGCCTTTTTAACAGGCAACACTTCATGGCTGGATTTCAACTGAACTGTTGGGCTCGTTACTTTAACTGTCCTCCTTCAGATCAAGAAACCAGAGCCCCCTTTCTCTAAAGGACAGAGACCACAATTTCAGAGATCCCAGCATGGTCAGCTCTGGCGTTACTTACCGTGACCAATCCTGATGATGGGCAGGCTGCACCTATCTAGAAACATAGGTGTACGTGCGGGGTGCTAGCTGTGTACCGTCACCTTGTTCCAAGGGCACATTCAGAAAATCCCAGATCAGGATGGTGTCATCGTGAGAACTACTCACGATCTGGAACTCATCAAACTGTAACCGGAAAACTCTCCCGGAATGCTCCTGTTGTTGTGGGAACACACAAAAGAAAGGCGCATGAATGGACCAGAAACCACTGACGTCACATTCTGCTGCCGAGGCTAACTCGCTGGAATAAAGCTGGAAAGCCAGGTCTGCGACAGCCCTCAAACCCGCTTCCTCATTCCGGAGCTCAGGACTAATACGACACAGGAATCCCACTTCGTTTCCAAATGCTCATCATTCCAAATCCAAACCCTTTCCCACACAGCTCGGAACATCCTCACATCTTGGCACTCACCATATGCATTTGAGAAATATCTAAAAAGGTTCACATTCCTCAAAGTGAAGACATTTCTCTCCAAGTGTGAAAGGCGACTGGGGTTGGTCAGGAGATTGGAACCCGCCTTCCCATTCTCGACGCTCCCAAACAGGGGAGTTAGCTCTCAAGATCCAGTCTGTCAGACCCTCCCAGAATGAGAGAGGCCACACCCAACATCTTTCCAAACCAGAGGCTCATTTTGTTCAGTCACTCTTGCTGGGAAAAGGCTGCAACTTGCTTTTGGGCTGGGTCCCTTTTATACGCCAGTGGAGTGAGGAGGACTTGGGGAGAGGAAGAACATGTCTTCTGATGATGAGATTACTCCATTCCAAGCAATGCTCATGTGATCCTGGGTTGTCAAAGGGACTGGGAAGTGCAGAGACAGAGAATGTAGACAGGGTGAATCCCACTGTTTCTGTCTGTGATAGAGCCTCAGAGACAATCAGCAAGGTTCTCTCTGCAGGAGAACAGTTATTTGTTTCACAATTTTTGAATAGATCCCGGTAATAAAGGCAGGTTTCTGAGAACCGACTGTGTATTTGTTATGTTATACAGCAAAAAAGAACAGACAGAAGACAGCAAGGACAAGACATTGTCAACAGGACAATGCTGTTTCAAGGCTGCCAGAGCCTAGCAGACCAGTGGGTGGGTGGGGGAGGGAGAGTGAATGTCCTCAGGGGACCATCAGGTCAGCTGGAAACTGAGTGAGAGGCTCTGCAGGCGTGTGCTGTATGCAGCATGGGATAGTGCTGCTGTTCAATGCAACTCAAAACCAAACTGGATGGGAAGTGAGAGAGGTGACAAGATGCTGGTCAATGTGGAAACATTGGAGACACTGCCACACTGAGCAGCAAATAATGTGAGTGTTTGTAACTTGGTGTGGTGTTGACTATTTACAGAGAAATTTATCTTTCTTAGCTGAAACCTCCTTTATCTTTTACTTTGAAAAAATATTGTTGCAATCGAAGTTTTAAAAAAAATACAATGATCTCCGAGATTTCTCTGTGTGTTGGATGCTTTTTAACATGTTATCCGTCTCTACAGGAATCATAATAATTTGCAGATTAAAACTGTCTTTATTCCTGATGTCTATCTAGGTTGTTGCTCCGAAGCGAGTACGTTCTTCAATGGTGAAGGAAACCAAAGGTGTGCTGTTACAAAAGGCTGATACCATTACAGCAAGTCTGCCTTCCTCACAATGATGTTAAACTTCATACTGAGGTTTCTAATGGCTTGCTGAATCTTAAACTGAACTTCAAGTACTCGGACTGCAGACAGAGATAAACCCTTAAGCTTCCTCTTGGACGTTCAGTGTGATCAGACAGCAAAGAGCAGATCCAACATGGTAAAGTATCATCTGCTGAAGGGACAGTTGGCATTCACTCAGAAGTGAGACTTACCACCAACGTTCGCAGACAGAGAGTGCCAGCTGGTGAACGGGGATCCAAAGCAGCAACAAGGTCCCAAACTTTAATTTTACTGTAAAACAAAACAGATCAAGAAACGAATTCATTAAACACAAAGACATAGGTCATCTCACAGTTTGCGATTTTCACCTTCCTCAGCCATCGTCATCTACAGTGTCAGACTTGCCTGTATTCCCCACATAAAAGTGCAGGCCATGTGACTGGGGAACATAGATAATCAATGCAAGTGGCTGGACAATAAGATTCCATAAAGGGACCACATATTTTCCCTTACACACTACACGCTGGAAAATGGAAGTTGGAAGCTGCTGTACAGCTAAAAAAAAAAAGCACCAGGAGGGCCAAGAGGATCATGTAATGTACATTTTGGCTGTACAGGGCAGTGTTACTTTCTGGAGCACTTTACGAGAGAGTCGAACCAGGAGACTTGATGTTAAGGGAAAAGTGCCTAATGATAACCTTGGGATTGGCTCAGCTGCAGTTTGTCACAGATGCGAGAGTGAGAGTGTGCACGACGTGCTGCGACACTCGGATACCTGCAAACAAGAGGCAGATCTCTCCATCTCCAACTGTGAGCGAGAAAGAAAGAGAAACAGGAGACCCGAAAGAAAGATCTTTAACAAAAAAAGCCCGAAGTCCATCCAAGCATCAATAGAATCAATGATCAGCCAGCACTTTGAAGCTAACATTGTGCTCATTACATTCCAAAATCAACAGACTCTCCACTTCATCTGGACTTGAATGACAGAATCGGAGTTTTTCCATCCATAATATTCATCTTAAACAGGGGTTATGCCTGTCTTAATTGTGAATGTGTGTATGTGAACTTTTAAACAGATACAAGTTGTTTTGCACAATTGTAAATTAATAAGCTTTTTTTGTGAGTTGTTAGAGAATATGTTTGTTTGCAACAAATAGAATCATTTCTGTTAATGACAAAACTAAGCATGAATTATTTGTATTCTAAATAGGAGTCTGTCAGGCAAATGGATAAACTTGGTTGTTTCCAAAGGTATTCACACATTTCTAAAATGATAGCTCTACAACCCATTAGGGCAATCGCTCCCCAGGTGCGTTGTGGGAACACTCATGCAGCCCTAACACTTCACCACCAATTCAACCCACTCTGCTGACAAGGCCACGCTGTCAGAGGGTCAGCGCCGAGGGAGCGTCGCGCTATCAAACATGAGACCGTCAGTGAAAATATGAACAGCTCCTTCTTGTCTGTTCTACCATTCGATAAAGATTACATCTGCTCCAATTGTGGCCTGTATCCACTTTGCTCTCTTCAAGATGTCCTGACGGTATAACCACACCCTGGGGTAAATCTGATCATTATGGGACAACTGTGACAGTATTTCAAAACCTCCCTCACTGGAGTCAGGCTCTGCCAACGTCCCATGGATGTGAAAGATAGCGCACGAAAGGATGTGAATGAGTGAAACTTGGTGCTTACCCATCGTAGGCCCCACTAACGATTCGCTTGTTGTCAAAGCGAATACATCGAACGAGTTCCTCATGACCCTCGAGAACCCTCAGACAGGCTCCACATTCGATGTCCCACAACCTGCACAGACCGGGGAAGGATTCCAAACGTCAGCAACTAGAACAGGCAAAGCTCTCCCTTGAAACATGTTCCTTCAAACCCACCTCCCAAAGTCTAAGCTGCTGATTGTCTGTCCTGGTGTCTCCTTAAGATGGCCCAGTCAGATTTTGTTTGATAATGCTGCTGCAGAGCACCTGGAGACCTTTCTTTGATTTTGAAGGTGCTATGTAAGTGCAAGCCCTTATTGCTGGGGCTTTCGGGGGCGGGGGGGAGAAGGTGACCAAGGAAACACGCAACTCCTTTCCAGATCACACCGCAGTTCAGCAGGCCACACTGACACCTCCATGTCAGAGGGATTCAGATCCCCGCACAGCACAAGGGAAACACGAGAGAAAAATGAGATCATCAGCCATCCAGGAGTAGGATAAATGCTCGAATCTATTATAAAAAGATGGCATACATCTGATTGATAGTGATCTGATTGAGTATAGTGAGCAAGAACGTATGAATGGGAAATTGTGTTTCGTCAACTTGTTGGAGCTTTTTTGAAGATGTTATGAACAATATCAATAAAGGAGGACTGATGGATATAGTATACTGAGATATGCAGAAGGCTTTTGATAAAATCCTCCATAGCAGGCTAGTTAGAAAAATTAAAGCTCATCGAATAGAAGGTCATGTACAGAGAGAGATGAATAATTGACCAACAGACAGAAAACAGGAAGGAGGAATAAATGAGTAATTCTCATGTTGGCAGGCTATGGCTAGTGGGGTACCACAAGGATCAGTACTTGGGGTCCCAGGGTTTACAAGCCATTTCAGTGATTTGGGGTGGGGACCAAGTGTTATGTTTCCAAATCTGCAGATGATACAAACTTCAGTTGCGAGGAAGATTAAAAGCAGCTTCACAAGAAGTTGGACAAGCTGCGTGAATGAGCAAGACCATGGCGTTGGGCAGGGGGGGGGAACATGTGAGGTTCTGCACTTTGGCTGGTAGGAAGCAGTAACCTGGTGTGGGGATTGTAGTTTGCGATCAGATAACGAGACCTGTGACAGGCTATGAAAGACGTACCGGATTGTGTTATCAGAGGAACCGCTGACCACGAGTCTGTCCCTGTACTGCAGGCAGGCAATGCCCCGTTTATGGCCATTCAACGTTCGCACAAACTCACAGGAACCAGTGTTCCACACCTAGAGAGACAGAGAGAGAGTGCGAGAGGTGAGAGGTGCGAGAGAGCGAGAAAAGCTGCCAAAACAGTTTACAACAACCCAAACAGCAAGTGTGCAGTTCTTCAAATATCAGGAGGGAATCTGAAGTGAGGAGAAATATCAGAAGGAACATTCGCACTGAGCTTGGGATAGTACTGATAAACGAAAGAACCAACAGAAAGCAGCCAACGGTAAAAGGGTAAGAGCTGCTGCAGTTTTATCTCACTGCTGAGTGCAGAGTGGATACAGAGAGAGCTGGATGATGGCCTTGCCTTGTAAACTCAGGCTGTCATTCAGGGGAGTCTGTTCCCACAAACTTAAGCATTGATTCCGAGCTGACAAGAGCACTCTGCCCTGTCATCATTGGTATCTTACACAAGGTGTCGAAACGTAAAAGTTTCAAACAGGAATGGACAGTTTGCTCTGTGTCCTGAGCCAATATTTGTCTCTGACCCAAAACCGGCCAAAGAGTTAATCTGGTTTGTATCTTGTCACTGGTTTTGGCAGTTTGGTGTCCATGGCTTTCACTCAAGTGGCAGTGACTGCGTTGCACACAGGATAAACTGGCTGTGCAGGAGAACGGGATGCATTCTGACAATTTACTCTCTGTTTCATCATACTCAGGCCACAGGCCATTCACACTTTAGCCCCTTGTGGGCAGGCACAGACTAAAACCAGCGTGGGAGCTTGGCAAATGTAGCACGACACAAAACGTGCCACTTTCCAGATTCCAAGGGATTCTTGGAACTCTTCCCAGTGAGAAAACGTTGGGGGAACAGAGCGATCAACACTGGGAGCTGAGGGCCAGAGACAGGGAATTTGTGATGGTCCCGCACCCAGTCAGTGCCTGGAGGTGCTGGTCTAAAAAAGTGCTGATGGCAAAGGCAGAGCCAAGAGTTGGATAGCGGGCAGCCATCCGGTCATACACTGTCAATACTCAGCAATCAAACCAGGATAGGCAAATGGAGGGGGGTGTCTAACTGAGCCAAGAGCAACAGACCAAGCTGGAGGGCCTGAATGAGCTCGTCGTGTTTGAAGAAATGGTACCTATCTGGGAGAGAACGGGAAAGGATAGATGGACACACCCGAAAGACAGGAACAACAAAATGGATCTTACTTTGATCGTCCGATCTCCTGAAGCCGATACAATGTACTTATCATCGAAATCAACAACGTTGACGGCTGCTCTGTGACCGACCAGGACCCTGCGTAAAGTGATGTCCGTGGACGTGCTCATATCCCACACAGCGATCGATCGATCCTTGGAGCAGGTGACCATCATTCCATTGGTGAAACGGAGATGGAGCACAGCTTCACAGTGATGGATCAGTGTGTTTAACATCTCACCCGTTCCAACATCCCACACTCTGCAATGGTCAAACCCAACAGACAGCGAACAATGGTCAACCAGAGGCGTTCAGCTCGGGGTGGGGGAAGAAGCAGAGGAGCTGGGGGTTAACGGGGACAGGGGGACAGAGGGACAGAGACAACAGTATTGCTGTAGTTGAAACACAGGCCCTTTCACCTGGAGGAGCTTGACTATGAAAGGATGAGTCACTGCGTTCAGAGTGACCTTCTGGCCAGTCACACAGTGCACCCTCACTGCAGTCAAACAGTGCATATCACCAAGAAATAGGAACATCACAAACTACTCCAGCCCTGTAAACCTGCTCCACCATCCACTGACCTGACTACGAGCCAAACTCCAGCACCCACATTAAACTCAACTTGGCTGTTCATCAAAAACCTGACAATAAGGAATTTAACAAAACTCAGCAGGGAGACAGCCAGTCACTCCCTCTCTCCACACTCCCCTCCAGCTCCACCACACCCGGCACTTTTCCCTGCAACCGCAGGAAGTGCTACACCTGCCCCCATACCTCCTCCCTCACCCCCATCCCAGGCCCCAAGAAGACTTTCCACATCAAGCAGATGTTCACCTGCACATCTGCCAATATGGTATACTGCATCCGCTGTACCCGGTGTGGCTTCCTCTACATCGGGGAAACCAAGCGGAGACTCGGGGACCGCTTTGCAGAACACCTACGCTCGGTTCGCAACAAACAACTGCACCTCCCAGTCGCGAACCATTTCAACTCCCCCTCCCATTCCTCAGACGACATGTCCATCCTGGGCCTCCTGCAGTGCCACAACGATGCCACCCGAAGGTTGCAGGAACAGCAACTCATATTCTGCTTGGGAACCCTGCAGCCCAATGGTATCAATGTGGATTTCACAAGTTTCAAAATCTCCCCTCCCCCTACCGCATCCCAAAACCAGTCCAGCTCGTCCCTGCCTCCCTAACCTGTTCTTCCTCCCACCTATCCCCTCCTCCCACCTCAAGCCGCACCTCCATCTCCTACCGACCAATCTCATCCCGCCCCCTTGACCTGTCCGTCCTCCCTGGACTGACGTATCCCCTTCCTAACTCCCTACCTACACTCACCTTTACTGGCTCCATCCCCGCCTCTTTGACCTGTTTGTTTCCTCTCCACCTATCCTCTCCTCTATCCATCTTCTATCCGCCTCCCACTCTCTCCCTATTTATTTCAAAACCCCCTTCCCCTCCCCCTTTTCTGATGAAGGGTCTAGGCCCGAAACGTCAGCCTCTCTGCTCCTATGATGCTGCTTGGCCTGCTGTGTTCATCCAGCCCTGCACCTTGTTGTCTCTCTACACCCAACGTGGTTTGTACACAGCAGCAACGCCAAGGGCCACATTTAGCCAACTTCTGCAAATAAAAACCAGCACACACCTGACTGTGGAGTCTGAGGAACCAGTGATAATCACTTTGTCATCATATTGTAGACACAGCACAGAGCCAGTGTGTCCTGTCAGAACATTCTTACATTCCAGTGTGTTCTTATCCCAAATCTGAGGAGGAAACAATCAGAGATCACCATGCGGTTACTGTTCAGTGTCATTTCCAATTCCCTATTTCAGCGGCTCTTCAGTTCGCCCAGACTGGTGACTGACTGCATTCAGACCATCGGTAAATGCTCCCCCATTCCCTGGCTGGTGCACGTACCTTGATAGTGTTGTCTCGTAGACCACTGATGATTTTTTCATCATCGTACTGTAAACAATAGACACCTTTGCTAGTTTCGCTGTGGCAGTGTATACGTTGTAAACCATGGTGCCCACACCTCCAGTTGGATTCAATGGTCTGAAAGGAGACACAGACTTGCCTTTTATCTGGTCACAGGTAGCTTGTGCAATCAGCTGGTGTTATTTAATCTCTCCAACCCATCACTGACCTGTCTCTTGTTCAAAGTCATCACCAACCTTTACCCCCGACTCAAAATGGTTAAAATCCCCAATCCACATGATTCGTGATAGTCAGCATGGATTTGTGAGGGGTAGATCATGCCTCACAAACCTTATTGAATTCTTTGAAGAGGTGACCAAACACGTGGATGAAGGTAGAGCAGTGGATGTGGTATACATGGATTAAAGTTGGGCGTTTGATAAGGTTCCCCAGGGTAGGCTCATGCAGAAGGTAAGGAGGCATGGGATAGGGGGAAATGTGGCAGATTGGATTCAGATTTGGCTGACCCTTAGAAGACCAAGGGTGGTAGTGGACGGAAAATATTCAACATGGTGCTCAGTTACGAGTGGTGTACCACAAGGATCTGTTCTGGGTCCTCTTCTATATGTGATTTTTGTAAATGGTTTGGATGTTGGAGTGGAAGGGTGGATTAGTAAGTTCACGGACGATACGAAGATGGGTCGAGCTGTGGATAGTGCAGAGGGCTGTTCTAGGTTACAAAGGGACACTGATAGGATGCAGAGCTGGGCTGAGAAGCGGCAGATGGAGTTTAACCCTGAAAAGTGTGAGATGATTCATTTTGGAAGGACAAACTTGAAAGCAGAATACAGGGTTAACAGAAAGATTCTTGGCAGTGTGGAGGAGCAGAGGGATCTTGGGGTTCACGTCCACAGTTCCCTGAAAGCTGCCACCAGGTCGATAGAGTTGTTAAGAAGGCATATGGTGTGTTAGCTTTCATTAATAGAGGGATTGCATTCAAGCGCTGTGAAGTTATGCTCCAGCTATACAAAAGCCTGGTTCGGCCACATCTGGAGTATTGTGTCCAGTTCTGGTCGCCTCATTACAGGAAAGATGTGGAAGCGTTGGAAAAGGTGCAGAGGAGATTTACCAGGATGTTGCCTGGAACGGAGGGAAGGTCTTACGAGGAAAGGTTGAGAGAGCGAGGGCTTTTCTCTTTAGAACGACGAAGGATGAGAGATGACTTGATAGAGGTGTACAAAATGATCAGAGATATAGATAGAGTGGACAGCCAGAGACTTTTTCCTAGGGTGGAGGTAGTTATTATGAGGGGGCATGGTTTTAAAGTGCGTGGAGGTAGATATAGGGGAGATGTCAGAGGTAGGTTCTTTACTCAGAGTGGTAGGGCCGTGGAATGCATTGCCGGAGAGGGTAGTGGAGTCGGCCTCATTAGGGGCATTTAAACGGCTATCAGATAGGCATATGGATGATAGTAAAAGATAGGGGCGGAGGTTAGATTGATCTTAGGATTAGGGTAAAAGTTCGGCACAACCTCGTGGGCTGAAGGGCCTGTCCTGTGCTGTACTGTACTGTTCTATGTTCTATGTCCACCCACTGCCGACGTACCATCAATAACTCGGAGCATGAGCTCTTCCTCTCGCTCTCTCTGCTCATGCTACTCTTCCCATTCTGTAGCTTTTCATTACTGCAGGCTTGCAGCAGCCACAGTATTTTGCTTTCACTGACAATTCCTGACTGCTCCCATCTGCTTGCACAACACCATGGTCTGTTAGAGATAGTAGGAACTGCAGATGCTGGAGAATCTGAGATAACAAGGTGCAGAGCTGGATGAACACAGCAGGCAAAGCAGCATCAGAGGAGCAGAAATGCTGACGTTTTGGGCCTAGACCCTTCTTCAGAAAATGCTGATGCTGCTTGGCCTGCTGTGTTCATCCAGCTCTACACTTTGTTATCTTACCATGGTCTGTTATCTTCCTTTCCCCTGCACGACTGTCAGAACTACTTTCTGCTGAACACCTCACACACTGGCCGTTTGAGAGTGAAGACAGGAAATGGAGACGGAGATCTGGAGAAGGGACGTCAATGACCCTGCTGTAGAACGATGCAGAATACCATCCCTCATTCCTCAAGCCCAGCAAAAACCCCATCCCTACGTTTGTGGGTCACCTTCTCCCTGCTGAGTTTGAGGACTGCGGTTTCAAATTCCATTCCAAAGAGTTGAACAATGCCAGTGCAGTACTGAGGGAATGCTGCCATGTCGGAGGTGGATAACCCCTGGAGAAGCGCTGGAAAATTCTCCCCAGTTTCATCCCAGAAGCAACGGCAGGGGTTGTCTGGCCATTGCTCTATCAGCTCTTTGGGAGATCTTGCTGAAATTAACTGGCTGCATTTCCGTGCCGTGACACGCAAACACCCCCTTCTTTCAACAAAACTCAGTTTTCTCAATGACAAAGCAGCTGCCTCTTACCTCAATGTCCTGTATTATCTGGGGATACAGTGATCTGTAGAAGGAATCTGGAGGCAACATTCCATCAGAGGGCTTGTTTTTGAACAGATACTGGATCCTGCAACGTAAAAAGGTCCATGAGGATCAACGTTTTGACATGAGAATCTCTGCCACTTCAATCAAAAACAGTCCACAGCAAGGCCATTCAGCCCCTCAGACCTTCTACATCATTGAGCAAAGTCAGGTCTGATCCGTGACCATATTCCATTCCTTTCCATCACCTCTCCCAAGTTCATGAAAATCTTGCTGGACTCCCTCAGATTCTTACTGACTAGGGAGTCCAGCGAGGGTTCACCAGATGGATTCCCGGGAGAGGAGGACTGGCATTTGAGGAAAGACTGGAATCAACTGGGCTTGCACTTGCTGGAATTTAGAAGAATGAGGTTTATCGCAGAGAGGGAGCAGCTAGCCAGTTATTTGTAGCCATGTTATAACTGATTGATTCACTGAAGACAAAAACCCACAGGCACAGGCAATACATGTAAACATCAACCACAGATATCATTGCTCGCGAGTGTTACAGCAGCTTCATACCGAGTTATTTTGAGTTGGAAGGGTGACTTTTTAAATTAAAAAGGTCAATGAGATCTTTCTGCTGACAAGGCATTTTTAGAAGCATTTGGACAGGGACATGGATGGGCTAGGTATGAAGGGATATGGACCAAAGACAGGTACACGGGACTAGTTTAAATTGTGAAAACTGAGCGGGGCATGGACAGGTTGGGCAGAAGGACCTGTTTCCATGCTGTAGACCTCTAGGATTACAATGCTCTCTCCATCTTTTTTTGCTGTCAAGAACGAAGCCTTGTTGTACAGAAGCTTTTGTCCCCTCTCCACTCTGCAGTCAAAGTCTGCAAACAGAAATCCTCTCTTTGGCCTTGAGCAGGTACGTGTCTTGGGTTATGTTCATGTTCCAAACTCAGGCCGTTAACCACTTTTACATCATCAGCAACAAAAACAGAAATTGCTGGAGATGCTCAGCAGGTCTGACAGCATCTGTGGAGAGAAATCACAGGTAACGTTTCGGGTCGAGTGACCCTTCCTCAGAACAGGGGCAACAATTAGACACACAGCAGCTTCACCAATCAAAACCAGATCGAGAAGGTTTCTACTCTGATTGTGCAGTGCAACAAATAGCCGGAGCAAGTCATAAATCTGTCCATCACATCTGGCACCTTCAACCCCCTCACTTCTCCGCATTCCAGCTCTTGCTCATTTCACGCAGAATAATATCCTGACCCTCGGAGGGATCATGTAGGGAGACTCCCACTGTGGTGCCCCTGGGTTCAAGCCCCACCTGCTCCAAACAGTGCGCCATGACATTGCCAAGCTCCAGCAACATAGAGGCTCTGGGTCCAAGAGAGGGAGGACAGGAAGGATTCAGACCCTGATTTGACCTTTGATGAGCATCAGTTTAATTCTGCATCTGTTACATACACAAGAACCAGTGAGAGGCTGTACAACAGGAGACATGCCAGCATCTCCTCGATCAGGCACTCGCAGCAGCCTGCAGACCCTGACCCCGACCCCC
>NC_063371.1:14789997-14802263 GCF_021869965.1 Rhincodon typus | reverse complement strand
CATCCCCTCCCCTCCCCTCCTAGCAGCCTGCAGACCCTGACCCCAACTGCAGTCCTTACCATCCTCTCCTCTCTGATAACCCCTTCCAGAGGGAATCCGTGCGCACCATTCGCTCCATCAGTTTCTTCCAGAGCATCCCGTCGGAGATGACCCGGTACCATTCCTTACAGACCAGCTCAGCGGCACACAGGGACCGGGCATCCAGGAACGACAGGATGTTCTCTGCAATGTGGTCCAGGCCACGGGCTGCACAACGAGAGACAAAACAAGGTGAGGATGAAAAAGCTGAGGCTGAACCAGCTGAGGCAGTGGCACCAGCTTACCCTCAGCACTGGGCTCAGCTCCAACTAACCCAATCCAACAGCAGACCCTGAGCCTCTCTCTGGTGCTGGGAGTTGGCACAGACTCAGGTACTAAATGCCAACATCTCCTCTGTTATGGTCTTTGGGCACAGGCCACCACAGTCCACAGCAAGGCCATTCAGCCCCTCAGACCTTCTACATCATTGAACAAAGTCAGGTCTGATCCGTGACCATATTCCATTCCTTTCCATCACCTCTCCCAAGTTCATGAAAATCTCGCTGGACTCCCTCAGATTCTTACTGACTAGGGAGTCCAGCGAGGGTTCACCAGACTGATTCCCGGGAGAGGAGGACTGGCATTTGAGGAAAGACTGGAATCGACTGGGCTTGCACTCGCTGGAATTTAGAAGAATGAGGGAGGTATCTCATTGAAACATATAAAATCCTGATGAGACTGGACAGGGTAGATGTGGGAAGAATATTCCCAGTGTTGGGGAAGTCCAGAATTAGGGGTCACAGTCTAAGAGTAAAGGGTAAGTCTTTCAGGACTGAGATGAGAATGAATTTCTTCACCCAGAGTTGTGAACCTGTGGAATTCTCTCCCACAGGAAGCTGTTGTGGTCAGTTCATTAGATATATTCCAGAGGGGGCTGGATGTGGCCCTTATGGCTCAAGGGATATAGAGAGAAAGTGGGAATGGGATACTGAGGTTGTATAATCAGCCGTGATCACATTGAATGGTGGTGCAGGCTCGAAGGGCCAATTTTCTATGTGTCCATCACCTCAAATTTTAAAAATCTGCAACATAAGCGGTAAAGCGAACTATACTTGTGCTGGATGTTTACACAAGAGCCTAACAGTTCCACAGCCCAGAATTCTGATGGCTCTAAACTAATTCCCACCAATGTCTGTGTGGATTTGCAGCCTGGGGCTTCTGGTATTACTTTCTGCTATTTTTGGAAGTGTTGTTGTTGGGCAGGTTGGTCATTCTGTCTGAGAACTTGGGTCACCTGTCAGTTTCCACCTTAAATCCACAAATCATGGCAATCTCTCTCTCTCTCTCTCTCCTTCCCAACTTCTGATTTTCTAAGGCCTTTGTTCTTTTGATAAAGCAGTACAGGCTAAATTGTAGGCCGGATACAACACAGAGTCACAGGGCTGGGCAGCACAGAAACAGGTCCTTTAGTCCAACTCATCCACGCCGACCAGATATCCTAAATTAGTATCCAGACCCATATCCCTCTGAACCCTTCCTATGCATAAACCCATCCAGATGCCTTTTAAATGTTGTCGTTGTACCAGCCTCCTCCACTTCCTCTGGCAGCTCATTCCACCCTCTACGTGAAAAAAGTGCCCCTCAGGCCCCTTTTAAATCTTTCCCCCTCTCACCTTAAACCTACAGTTTTGGATTCCCCTACCTTGGGGAAAAGACCTTGGCTATTCACCTAATCCATGCCCCTCATGATTTTAAAAACTGCCCCTCAGGCCCCAACACTCCAGGGAAAATAGCCCCAGTGTATTCAGCCTCTCCCCATAGCTCAAACCCACCACCCCCCCAACTCTGTCAACATGCTTGCGAATTTTTTCTGCACACTTTCAAGTGACATGGAGAAGGCCACTGTGTTCAGAAGGCTGTGGAAAGGTTTTATCAATAGTGACCTCAAGTGGGGCATAAGAGACAAGATGATGATGCTAAAGCACTGTAGCTATGTGGTTCGACTTCAGATAGATCAAGTGTCCAAGTCTGGATGCTACCATTCAGACAGAACATGAGCATTTGGATAAAGACTGGCACTGTGCTTGTTGGTCTGGGGAAAGTAAACAGGAACTTTCAGAGCTGTTTGAAATGGCAGGGGGCTTCAGGTCACAGTGCTTCTCATGGCAGCAGGATCAGGTGACTAGAGGAGAGGGGGTCCTAGTAAATTCTAAAAGAACTCAGAAGCTGGGAGCAGGTGAGGAGGATTCACTTGTTAAACGCAGTGAGAGAGTTGCTGTGATGGGAATACTTTGCTTGATAGGGAGCTGAGTCAACGCTAACCTTTGAAGGGATTGGGAGACAACGCTGAAAAGGAAAAGATCTACAAAGCTGTGCAGAAACAGGAACCAATGGAAAGTTCATTCAAAAGAACCAGCACAGGCGTGACAGGTGAATGGCCTTGTGCAGTTCGGGATGACGGACACTAACATGGAGTCCCACGTGAATTGGGTGGTGTTCACTGTCCCTCTCCTCCCTGTGTGTACCTGGGAGCACCGTGATGAAGTCCCTCTGAAGCATGGGCTTAAGGTAGGAGTTGATGTGGCCGTGTTGGTAGTGACACATTCGGGATATCAGGTTCTCGACAAATTCCACCTGATCGGTTTCTGTCCACTGGTCAAAGTATTTTACACACTGCTCCTTCTGTTTCTCATAGCTGGTCGATGGTGCATGCTGCTTAGTTGGTATCATGCTCGGCGTGCCATTGCTGAGTTTCGTCTGGAAAGGAATAAGAGTTTGTTCTTTACAGGAACAGAATTCTGGTTAGGGGCAGCAGTTTTTGCTGGTATCAGCAGAAGGCACAGATATTAACCTGGGGCAGGTTCACAGACACACAGCAGACAGACGGGGAAAGCAGACGGAGACAGGGAGTAGGAAGGAGGGGTTGGACGAAGTTGAAAAGCTCAGTCCAAGAGATTTTTATCCAGGGTCTTGCAGGAGAACAACTTGTTGCATTGCAAAGTGAATGGGGTGGCGGGGAGCGGTACAACAGACTGAGAGGTGCAGTGGGTGGCTGTAGCTGGAGGAACACAGTGTTTGAAGATAAAGACTGGGGTACGAGAGGATAATTTCAACTTGAGGAGGCTCTGCAAGTGGCCACGAGCAAAGCAAACTCCCCGTCCGCGTTCCTTCAGCACGAATAGTTCATTGGTTTGCACAGCCAGTGTCTTAACCAGCAAGTTACATCACTGCTAGCTGGTCAACACTTGACAGAAAGTTCACATTAAATTCTCTGATCTTGGGTTGCTTTGAGGACAGTGTTCAAAGTGGCTGGAATCCTCCCTCCCCGGTTTCAAAACACCAGCTCTACGGTGGGCAATTTGGTGGAGTTTGAACAAGGTGGGTGACCCGTCGATATAGTCAGTCACAATGTCGCGAGGTATTGTCACCTGATTAAATGTGTTCTTTCCCAATACAAGTTTCTTAGGGGGTTCAGCCTCATTAAGGTCATCGCGTCCAGATGCATTCTGGAGAGAGACGAGAGAAATAAAAACAGAGAGAGAGAGAGAGAGAGAGAGAGAGAGAGAGAGAGAGAGAGAGAAAACACAGCAGGTCAGAGTTGGAGCTTCGCAAGGTCAAGCCATTCAAGAAAAAAAAACCTACAAAGGTAAAGCAAAGCAAACAGGAGAAGGCGAACGAAGCAACGGAGGGCTCAGCGAATTACAATGACTGCCACGATCTGCTCAGTGTCAACTCCAATTCGAGTTAATATTGGGTGTTAATTCAAAGCCACTTGACCTCCCCCTCCCCCGACAAACAACCTGACTGTGGCTTCTTACGCAAATACCTGGCTTGAATTATTTACTTCTCACTTTCTTACAACCGTACTCAACTGCAAACTGCAGACCCTTTTCTGACAAGGCGCTAGAGTGTCTGCCACTGCATAAAGTGCACACAAATAATCTGACACTGGATTAATAACATCACACAGAGAGACCCTGTGGCTCAGGCCCCGTGTGTCTGCGCCTAACCCACCGCCCCGGCAACGTTAACAATATTCTGATCAGTTCCAAAGCAGGGTCACTGCACCCAAAACGTTCACCGTTTCTGTCTCTCTCCACACATGCTGCCAGACCTGCTGAGTTGGCGTAATAACACCTGTTTTTGTTTCAACGTTTTAGCCAGCACTGTTTCCAGCCTGAAGTATCACCTTGCCTTCAATGTCATCTGTCTGCTCCCTGGGAACTCCAGGAGTTCATTCCTGCAAGTGTCAGCCCCAGTGTTGGAGGGGGGTGGGGAAGGAATATCATGTATTTTACTGCCCTCACTTTCCAACCAGTCCATCCCATTTGTTTGCAATTTTAAACTCCTTGACAAAATCACCTCTGTTCTATCCTCATTTTCACAGCTCCCTTCACATTTACTCAAACCAGACAGCAGCTGAATGCATTCGTGCTGCTCTCCCTCTGTTCCACGATTATACTGCTCCACACAAACAGGAGGGTGAGAAGACCATTCTGCTCACAAGCTTGCTCTGCCATCTCGTGGGTGATCTGATGCCAACCCAAGACAACGGCACATTCAGTTATCAGAGAACGATCAGCTAATCTGTGCAGCTTTTTAAAAGCACGAGCACTTTAATAAACTCCTCTTCCTGCTCTTTGTCCACCCAGCGACCAATACCTCCTCTTTGTGAGTTTAACATTCTTATTGGATTAAATTTCGGCTGCTCTGCTCTCCCAAAGCCCCCCACTCAGTCTAACGTGCTCCGCAGCCTCCTGTCCAGCTCCATTGCTGCAAGCTCTTGTATACGACCCAGGCCTGGAGATTGGGGCATCATGCTGAAACCATGCCCTGGGATCTATCACTGGCACCCAGCTCACATCTGTTTACCTTCAAATGCTGCCGGGTAACCTTCACTACCTCTGTCTGATTGCACACCGAGTGCCCATCAAGACGCATTCCAGATTCAGAAAGACCCAAGCCGCAAAGAATTTCACTTGGATAGCACCTGTAACTCAGGAGAACGTGCGAAGGTACCTCTCACATACTTCGCAAGCCCACGATGCTCCATGGCACACTCAAAATGGCCAAGAAAATCCTCATGCAGGTAGGGTGAGCAGATGGGAATGTCTGGCGCAGCTTCACACAGCTCAGGGTGCCTGGAAGCTCCAAGAGGCATGTACAGGAGTGCTGTCACTTCCGTCATATCGGAAACACAGCAACACCGCAACACCAGCCCCCTGTGCACAGCAAGATCCCACAGACACACACGGACCAGTTCCTGGATCAGTGACTGAGGGCTACATGTTAATCAGACTTCACTCACATTTTCCCCCCCTCCCCACACACAATAGCATGGGATCACAGTTTCTCCAGATTACAATCACTGAGTCCCTAGCCTGCAGCGAGAGGCCATTCAGCCCATCGAGTTCCCCTGACCCTCAGAGCACCCCACTGTTTGATCCCATCCCTGTCACCCCCACATGGGGGTGTGCATTCACCTGGAGAGACAGGGGCTCACTCAGGCTTCAGCTCAAAGTTCTGGGAAATCTCCGACTCTGGTCACAATAAAGACAAAAGATCCGATTGGCAGGGATACACATCTTCAGGGAATCCCCTGGAACTCCCACGATTGTAACAACCGGTTAATTCTCGGCCCACGGGGCAAAGGCAAACAGCTGCAATTGGACTGAAACTCTGCCTGTTGCCAACAGGCATTCATATGGCTCAGGTAAACAAACTTCACGACCACAACTGAAGTGAGAGAGGGGCGGGACACACAGAGAGAGAGGGCGGGAGGGGGAGGGATGCAAAGAGAGAGACACACACACACACACACACACACACACACACACACACACACACACAGAGTGAGAGAGACAAAGAGACAGAGAGAGAAACACACACGGTGCCGTCTGTCACCTGGCCAACAGAAACTTTGGGAACACTGACACAACACTGCTGGGAGAGAAGCCTCTGAACAGTGTTCTGAAAGTTTGTTACAGCTTCTGTGAAAGCTGCCGGGCTGAAGATTGGAGCTCATCAAAGCTCCCAGAAAGAGCACTGTGTTAATGCCGTATTGCAGCGAGGGAACATTGCCAAGTATCAGGCTGGTAAATCCCCTGCAAACCAGTGTGACTGAGGTTGTTCCCCATCAACCTGACGGAGCCGAGACAGCTTGGAATCAGTGGCAGCTCCAAGTATTCAGTTCCAGCCTCACACAACCCCTGGTTAAACCACACAGACTCTCCTGGGCACCACACCATGGGAAAGATATCTCAGCTTCCAAGGTGAAGACTGACCAGAATGATAGCTGGACCCTAAGGGTGCTATGACAAGGAGAGAGTCAAGAGACAAAAGTTATATTTCCTGGAAAGCAAAGCCTGAAGAAATAATTCTAGTTTAGATTTACAACAGATGGAGTAAATAAGGTCACTTTAACAACTACCTAGGGATTGGCAGGTTAATCATTGTCAAGAGATATTAGAGCGCTACCAGTTTTGACCCCTGTCCAACAACTTTTACATCTGACAAATAAAAACTTCTCCAGGTTTGAGCACAAGCAGGTATATGGAGTTGGGTGACAGATTAGCCATGATCTCAGTGAAGAACAGGTTGGAGGGGCTGAATGGCCTCCTCCTGTTTTCCGACATCAATTGTGAGCTGAATCTCTCATGTTTGGAATCACAGTCAACAGTGTTAGCCCCTGAACTGTGGCCCATGCCTGACAAATCCAATCAGAAAGAAGACAGAGCAGTTCACCACGTGAAGAGAGGAGAGGGAGTGACCACTCAGTAAACTACCACTGCCTGAGAGTTTGCAAAGCCAGAGAGGACAGAGCACAGATCAGCTAATGTAATGGGGGCAGTGTGGGTGAAAGGTGGGTCCCCAAAGTAGGTGCTTTTATTGACAGCTGTGAAGGGGACGGAAAGTCCAGTGATTGGAGGGACAGGCAGTGAGTGACAGGGTACCACTCATTTATTCAAGAGTATCAGATGGCCTGAGCAGCCTCATTTGCTCGCACTGATCTTTACAGAGAAACTACATTAACGTACAAAAACGGTTTTTAATCATTTCTATGAAACACTGAAATATTTTTTGAGGCAAAGCTGCCGATACGCTCACTGCAACAAAATATCAGGTTATTCACTGTCAGATCGTTCCTTCCGAACTCCCTCAAATTACGGACGTACGAGAGAGAGAGAGAAAAGAAATCACGTGTGAAACGTCTAATGCCAGGTGGAAACTGAGCTACAAGCCCATTTCTCAAACCGAGTGGGACAGTGCAATCTGTAAAGGTCCTCAGTCAGGAGTGTAACTGAGCTTGAACGAACTGCAGCTCATCAGCACGGCCTGCATCGACTGGATACACTATATGTTTAGACTTCGAGGCTGCAATGCCTGCGTGCAATTCTTTGCAAACCCTTTTTCAGGGTGATGGCACACCTGCCAAAAGCCAGCATTCACCAGCCATCCCCCTCCTACACTGCTGCAGGTTCTGGGGCAGGTACCTGCAGAGCGCCACAGGAAGGACCTGGCTGGACTTTCACCCAGCAACAGTGAGAAACGTCCAAGTCAGGATGGCGAGTGACTTGGAACTTGTCGCTGGCGGTGTTGCTCTGTACCTGCTGCCCTTGTCCTTCTCGATGGAAGGGGTCGTGGGTTTGGAAGATGGTTTGGAAATTTGCTACAAGTGCCACTTACGCAGTGAACATTCAAAAAAAGCTGCAACGCATCCTTCAGTGCTGCACAACAGCAACAACAAAAGAAAACATCCGAAGGCCCCAGGTTTGATCCCTGCTCGATTAACGGATCAGACATGGAGAAGATGGACACAGACAGGATGCTGCAGCTCAGCTTGGTGTCGTGGATGAGAATCCACCATGCCTTCAGGTCCACATTGATCCTGATGCCTGCGAAACAAAACCCTCAGGGAAGTGGCTGTAAACTTTGAAAGGAGGCGGAGCAGGTAACATTCCAGTCTATGGTAAAAGAAGGTGTGGAAAGCTGGAACATCCAGCAGGTAGAATGCTTATAGAAAGACCCACCCAGGTGACACACCGATTACAAAAAGCCAACTACAAACCTCCGCTGAAAATCTGCAGTGCATGACACATCAGGGGAAGCAATGCAGAGTCAGGTGCCTATTCAGGAAGACTTCAAAGATCCCACCACAGTTTCTGGAGCAGCAAAGATTTCTCCCCTTGTACCTGGCTCTGAGCCTTCTGTTTTCCTGTGGACTCTGGACATGGAGAAATTTCTACACTTGCAAAAGGATCAAGAGTGAGATGGTACGAGCTGAGCGGAGGCAACGGCCTGACGGCATTATCATTCGTCTATGAACCCAGGGTCGAATCCTGCCACAGCAACTAAATTCAGTTACACTAAAAAAAAAAAACTGGATTTATACGTCTAAATGACCATGAAACTGTTGTTGGGAAAAAAACCTATCGGGTTCACGAGTGTCCTTTAGGGAAGGAAGCAGCTGTCTTGTCCCAGTGAGGCCTACATGTGGGCTCCAGAATCATGCTGTTGTGGCTTTGGAGTGAGCAATAACTAATAGCCTGGCCAGCAAGGCCAACATCCCTTCAATGGACATGAACAAAAGTCTGAACTAAATCAGCAGATACAGCAATAGCGATGTGAGAAATGGTCTTTTTCACAGGGCAGGGGCATCGGAGCTGGAAAGCATAGCCCGAGCGTGCGCTGCAGGCATCCTGAATCAATACACAGTGCAGAGAATCACACTGTTCGCTGGAAAGGAAGGTGGGAGCTTGCTGTGCACAGATTCCAGCTACAGCATCCCGAATTCTAACTCCAAGATAAGTTCCAAAATTCAATCCAGCTGAATGGCTGTCAATACTTTCCAAAAATCATGTATTTACAACTGAAGCACCAGGAACTAGACAGAGATATCCCTGAGACACAGAACGAAAGTGAGAATCACACTCTGTGCATTCAAGGCTGCTATGATATTTGACTCAGGGTGCCGTGGGTTGATCTGGTCAGGAATGCTCACAGATGAAGATTTCACCTGGATCTCTCCATCCAACTCCTGGTTATTAACTCACATCAATCAGTTAACCCCGTCCCTGAACAATTAACTCCAGAACGGCATCAGGCAAGGGAACAAGACAAGATGTGGTGTTTATGACAAATAGGTCTCAGTCCATGTCTACTCTTTTGTGCCAATGGGACCACCCATTCCAACCTGCTGTACTTGGCATTAGTCCATTCACTTACTCTGCATGGATTTGGGCTGGCAGACTCAATACCTTCGCACTGGATGGGATCCCTGCCAAGATTCTCAAAGGTGGCAGAGGGACAGCCCCGGTAAGATGCTCCTCACCTGATAATCCTCAGTCAGGAACAGCCCACGCCACGTGGGACCTCTCAGACAATGTTTGGGAAGAGCGCCGAGTCTGACTGCAACATCGACAGCAGTGTCTCTGTGCTGTTTCCTGCAAGATTCACAGGCGTGGAAATGATGGACAGGAGCGACAGGGAAGTGTCCTATCTCTGTGGCCTGAAACCTAACAACCAAAACTACCTGCAGACAAACAATGTCCACACTCTCTGAGCCCCATCACTGAATCCTTTCGAAAGAGAGGGCCTCGGTCTCAACCCCCCCAAGAAATAAAGCTCTTTTCTCAAGCAGCTGCTAAAGTGTCACAAATCCCCACAGTGAAGGCGATCGGGATGAAATCCTTGAAAACGTGGACCATTTTTCCCTAACGTGGGACTGTCCTCTCAAAAGCAAACACAGACAAGGAAATTCATGCCAAGTGCCATCTCAGCCTGAAGCTGACTGGGATCTCAAAGCAAAGACTAAATTTAAAGGTGGCCAGGCAGCTTTGAAGACCTGGACAATTTCTAGCAAACACTCAAAGCACTGTACAAATATTCCCACAGTGCCTTTACAGGACAGGGGGTGAGGGCAGAAAGGCCATTGTTCAGCAAGGTCCTGTCACAAGCCAACATACCCAGGGTCTCCTCACTGAAAACTAGTTCCACTGACTGGGACTCGTCTCTTGTGTGCCTGACACCACAGTCCCGAAGCAAATACTCCATTCGGAAAACCGCCACGGCAGGAGATTCCCAGTACGAGAGAGAAAAATACCTCAGGGATGTCCTTAAAGCTCCCTGGACAGGTCAAACATCTCCTCTGCCTCATGGGAGTGTCCGGCTTCTGACTCACTGAAACGTAGGAAGCTCACTAGGGAAGGCAAGGTACATGTCCACAGATCTCATTGGGAATACACAGGGAATCGGATGGCATCAGAATGAGGTCATGAAGCTCCCCCAGATGGATCGAACCAAGCCTGTAGATCACACATCAAGTCAGAATTAATTTATCCCTGTGCATGAGGGACAGCCAAAGGGAAAGAGAAACCAATGATCAACTTCTCATTCGGTTGATGAGGGGAGAAAGAGAGTTTCTTTGTTCCTGACACAGGCTCCATCCCACACGAACCAAAGCCTCCTGTCAAACAAACCATCCAGTTTCTGATTTGAACCAAAGTTCAAACCCACCCTACAATCCCCCCATTACGGACTTGGCGGAATTCAGACAAAAATATGAAGCACACAGCACATGTCAGAAGCTTGTAGGATCTGTTACATGTGACACAAACAAACAAGGGTTACATCCACAAATATTTTACATCAACCCTTCCTTGAAGAAACCAGGAATCACTTCTCATGGGTCTCACATCCCTTCACACCGGAGCTCAGTGATGTTCGCATCATTGTACATCTCACAGGCCATTCAACCCATCAGATCTGCTGTCTCTTTGAAAGAGCTATCCAATTAATTCCCTTTGCCTGCTATGCTCCTACAGCTTCCACTTCAAGCACTTAGTCGGTTCCCTGTTGAAAGTTACTCCAGATCTCAACTTGCAACTGAATGAAAAATGTCTTATTTCCTCTCTTTCCTGTTTAGAGCCTTTGTTTTGTGATCTTCAACCGACAGTAAACAATGTTTCTCCACTTGATCTAACCAGCCACTTTGTGAACCCTCTCCTCACCTTTCTCGGAACTAAGGGAAACAATTGCAGTCTCTCCTCTTTCTACATGTTCCTGGGACCTGTGAAATCTCTCCAAAGGATTCCTTGCTTCTTGAAGTGGGATGCCCAGAATTGGATACAAAACTTCAAGTGAGGTCTGAACAAAGTTTTTAAAAGTTTAGAATAATGTCCTTGCTTTCATACTTGATATCTCTCTTCATAAAATCAACGATCTCTTCTGACTGATGAACTTGCCCCGGCATCTTGGAATAAGATTGGCCGTGCTAAATTGCCCATAGTGTCCAGGGATGTGTAGGTTAGGTGGATTCGCTATGGCAAATGCAGGGTTACAGGGATAGGAGAGGGGTTTGGGTGGGATGTTCTTTGGAGGTGATGTGGACTTGTTGAGCCAAATGGCCTGTTTCCACACTGTACAGACTCTATCCTACAACCTCTCGATTCATGTTCCCTTGTAAAATTGTCCTTATACAGTTCATAGATTCTCTTCGTTCCTCCTCCCAAAATATTACACATCACAGTTTTTCTCAAGAGTTGGCCCGTTTCCCAAATAGGTTTATGTCCTGCTCAATTCTGTTACTGTCCTCCATCCAGGTTTGGGTCACTTTGAAATGACATCCTGTACCCCACCGCAACCCCAGACCAGGAGATGAACATACATTTGTTGTAAAATGTATTGTACATTATTGTAAAAGCACTGGTCCTTATAAAGACCAATGATAAACACCACAGTTTAGAATCTGGAAAACAACTACTCACCACTACGCTGAACCTGCTGCTTTATAACTGATTTTATCTACATTGCAACTGCTTCTCCACTCTCACACATGAACTCTTCCATTTGGTGTATGATGTGGGACATAAGCACATTTTGAAAATCCATCAACACACACGAAATAATCTTATCCCAGCCTCTCCGAGACTTCACAAAGCCCGACTGTTACTTTCTAAAGTCAAGCAGAATCTCGACAAGCGGTTAAATCGTTGGCTTACCATGTATTCCACTATCTTGTCATGCAGTATGGAGTCAGAGTCCATCATTCACAAGCTCAAAAAGAGCCAGAGGGGGAGGGAGAGAGAGATGGGGGGGGGGGGGGGGAGGGGGGGGATCCTGTGGAATGGAGCTCCCTCTGCAAGCAGCAGGAGGAGGCCACTGTCTCTCCCTCATCAACGAGAGAATCCCTTCTCAGTTGGCTCCAAATGAGAGGAATGGCCTGGGTGTTTGTGGGGTGGGGTGTTTGT
>NC_063371.1:14789003-14789597 GCF_021869965.1 Rhincodon typus | reverse complement strand
CCAAACAACCAAACAACCAACCAAACACCACCACCACAACAACAACAACAACAACAACAACAAACCCACAGCCTCCCTCCCTCCTTCCTCTTTCACCCTCAGCTCAGAGACATCCGGGACCCGCCGAAGCACCACGGGAAAAAAAACCCCAAAATAACACAGCAACAAATTTTCAAAAAGAAAAAAATGAAATAAAAAGTTCGGGAGCAGGAGCTGCCTGTGAGGGTCCGGGAGGCCGAGGGCGGAAAGTGCAACATGTCGCGGGGGAGGAAACTGTAACAAAAAAAATGCAACATTTGACCTTTGACCCCCCACAGACACACACAGACAGAGGGAGGGCTCCTTCCGGGATATACATGACCCACAATTTACAGCAAAACGTGATCAAATCAAACAAGAGACAAGCCGCTGGTTTATCTGGTGATTTTTATTTATTTGTTGGTGATTAAAAGGGGAATTGGCTGTGACCTTTGACCTGCCCGAGGACGGCAAGTAGCAGTAGCAGCATGGCTGGTCTGGGATCTCTGGTGAGTTACACACAGAGTCATGTTTCTCCTCTCTCAGCTACCCTTCCCCCCCGCCACCCCCCCGACC